>NW_009927027.1:0-25015 GCF_000696875.1 Nestor notabilis | reverse complement strand
AAGAGAAACAAGTATGAATTATCCCTCCTCATTCCCAAGAAGCAAAATAATGCAGAATATATTAAATGGAAACAAGACTTTCCATTAGAATCCTGTCTCCTGACAATAAAACTCACCTGTGTGACATAACTAAAATTGCTTGCCTTTTGAAAGCTCTCAGCTAGAATTTTCCCCAGTGAGATCACACACACTAACATCCTGTCTTGCAACATTTCAAAGCAGACTTTCTGGTGTTCCTTCTGAGGAAGGCATGGCAGTACAGGAAGTGGGCAGTGCAGGCAAGCACCATGGCGGGCAGGTGGGCTCCTTTTTCTTATGGGAAATAGCTGAGAACAAGAAGAAAATATTACACCTCAATCCTCTTGCTCCAGCCCGTTTAGCTGTGGGCAAGGGGGCAATCCCATTTTTTGTTTCTGTTGAGGAATTTGTCTAAGCTACTGATGATGATAGCGGAGTTGTGGAAATGAAACAACCAGGTACCAGAGCTGGTTCTTTGTTCTCAGTAGCATAATAAATACAAGTACTTTTGCTAGTAAATAAACAGACGGTTGAAGCAATTCTTTTGATCCCCATGAAAGCCTTATGTTTAGAAAGAATTTTCTCTTGATTGCTCCATTATGGGTCCAGGATCTTTCCAGGACACATCATTGATCTCCTCTCTGAGTTTTCATCAGTGTTGTATTTAATTGTGAGGAACGATCTGGAAGAAAATATTGCCAGTTCATACTAACCTCCTGAGTTAAAAGGAGGGGTATGCTTCCTCTCAGTTGTTTGAATGTTCACTCTTCATTTCAGGTTGTCTTTGAAATTCACTTTGTTTCTTAGGGCTTGTTTTGGTTTAGGTGTTTTTTCTCAGTAGAAAGCAGCCCATAAAGAATTCAGAAGAAACCAGATTGCAGTGAAGATAAAATAATAGAGAAAAACCATAGTATTTTATCCATATTGAATTCTCTGCTGTCTACTGTGTTCTCTCTCTGTCACCTGAAATATTGTTCCTCCCTGGGAAAAAAACATTCAACAAACTTTTAAGCAGCTTGGTTTTATTGGGAAAGGTGATGATGAGTTAGTGGTAATATGAGTCAGACTGAATGCTTTCATGTGTCATGTCTCATCCAGAACTCTGGTTTCTTTTTTCCTCTGAGAATGTATTTACAAGGAATGCACTTTTCTCATCTTCATTTGTGCACACTACAGAAAACACCTCATTATTTGATAAGTTGGCAAGTGTCTGTGCCCAGGAAAAACAGACTTCTTGGGGGGAAGAGGTGTTTCTGGCAGAATTGCACAATACCTGCTCAGTGAATGAGTAAAGAAAAGTGTTAGCAGCTTCCTTGCATTCAGTTTACTCACATCTCCTTAGAGCAGGTCTCTGTAATAATTACTGCTAGAATGTGTCATGATCCCGTCAAGCTCTGCAGGACATTAAGGCTTTCTCTCACGATCAAGACACTCAATTTACATGCATCCCATCCACCTTCAATCATCTAATGGAAGCCCCTACCCTGGGAGCTCCTCACTCTAGACCCCTCCCCCTCTAGTGAAAGGGAGACTTATCTTCATGGGTAAATCAAAACTTAAGATGGCTGAATAATTTTCCAGAGGTATGTGTTTCTCTCCATTTTCTATGGAGGGGATCTCAAGGCACTAAGCTAGCTTAAGCAGTACAGTTATGTGCCTAAACTTACTGTTGATTAACCTGGGACATAGAATCTACCCAAATTACAGCCTGACAAACTGAGGGAAGATGCCAAGTGAACGAGAAGAACCTCATGCCAATTGGATTTTAGAGAACATTAAGAAGATAAAAGTCACTTTGGTACTTTATCTGCAGGCTAAGGATGTAAGCCATCACTCTTTAATTACCTACCCCACCACAGCCTGGTTCTGAAACCTCTGGTTGCCCCTTTCTTGCGTCTTTACTTGTAAAATGAGGAGTAAAGCCTCTCTTGCCTGAGAGTAAATACATTACAGGTCACAATACGGAATACAAGGAAATTCTATGGCAAGAGGTTTGAATGGGAAGAGCTATCTACATTTCCTTAAAATAGATGGATAAAATAGAACTATAGCTCTGCAAAACTGTCTTACTGCATCATTTCAGGAGTACATGAATCTTCTAAAAGCAATAAAGGACAAATTACCTCTCCAACAGACCCACTTCTCAAAGAGGGTACCTGCAACACCATACCATAATCAGGGCTAAATACAAAGACACGAGCTGTCCCACGGTGTATACAAGCCAATGTAAATCACACGTCATGGACTTTTTATAGTTAAAAAACAGAAGTGGGGGATGGGAAAAGGAGAGGAAAGTTCCATCTTCATATTTATTTTGCTTCATAAATATTCATTCCCCCTATGACCCTCTCATGTCCTGGCACAGAACTGTGCTGTTTTTCATTTTACCATTAAAGAATGTCACATCATAAACAACCAGTTCCAGTAGACATGCATAAAATTTCACATTCAGCTGAGCCCATAACTTTCTGTGAATAATCAAATGCTCTATGCAATAATTTTTAAACTTACAATTATGCACTATTTGATCAGCTTGTATGTTCATACTAGACACCTGATTAGCAAACATTACAATGTTTACTCATTTCTCTTCCATGAGCTGGCTGGCTGGCTGGCTGGCTATCTATCTGTCTATCTATCTACCTATCTATCTATCTATCTTTCTTCTACTTATATAGTTCCTTACTACAGCAGTGTCTAGGTGATATCTGTATATTTAAAAACAGAAATAACATTGTATTTCTTAATTTCTTTCTTATTTTCTTTTCCCAGATTGATTAATCTATAGGTTGGTCAATTACTTATATTAATTTTGCCTGGAGACTAAACAGGTGTTTTACTGTAAGTGCATGTGGAGCTTGAAAGCTAAGGCTAAAAATACTAACCTCTGCATTTGTTCCTGAAAAATCAGGAAGTACTGTTGTCCTCTTGAACGAGGCAGAAGGTTCTGCAGTGTTTCTGCTCCATTTCTTGAGGACATTCTGCCTGAGAGCTTCCCCTGCTAACTAAAGTCATGCTGGCTCCATGAACCTTATCTGTCATAAGAGTTCCTGCTTAAGGAGACACAGTCATCTCTTGGGAAGAGAAATGACATCCAGTCATCCTGGACATCTTCACACCATAGGTACTCTAGCTTACTCTACATTCAATAACAGAGAATAATAATTTCATAAGCAAAATGGACTTGGGCATTGAGGTTTCTTCACACCCAACATCTTGCTCTCCCAACAGCATTCTGCACCCCTAAAGGATCCAAAGACTTGACATCAGCTTAGCTGTCTGAAGGTAAATGCATTTAATACAAGGACATAATCCAGGGGGTGTAGTCCTCAAGCACCTCTTTGCAGTATTGCTTTAGCATAACTTTAATCTGTGGCTTTTGGCTGAAGGCACATTAAAAATGTGGGTTGATCACTCAGCACTATTCTCTGACTCACCAAAGTGCTATTGCTGAACTCATCTAGCTTTTACTATGCACAAGCACAAGGGAGAAAGAAAGAGCAGGGCTACCCTACTCCCATGGTAGTGCCAGTCTAAAACCAAGCCATAACATCCACTTAGTGCCTCTTTAGAAGAGCTAAATGGATTTTGTAAATTCCATTGGTAAATTAGTGCTAGTGTTATTCACATAAATCTTGCCATTAAAATGATTTACCTCAACTGTAGCATTATTAATGTTCAGTAAATTAGGTCCATAAAATGACATTTGCCATGCCATTAACTGAAGACAATCCACAAAGCTCATTTCTAACCCTCTTTATATTTTTGTATAATGTCCTTCATAAACACTACTGTAGCTCTCTTAGATGCACTCAGTCATCGGTATATTGATAGCTCTGACACAGCATACACTTCAGATCAATTACTGAATCAGGAGACTAATTTAGACAATCTTTACTTGCGGTCAGAAAAAGATTCATTATTTATGAGTGCAAACAAAACTGTATCATTGTTCTTCAATTCAAAACACATGTTCCCTGGAACATCAGCCATCATCAGACTTTCTTTAGTCAAAGTAGATTATAGCCCTGGAAAATGTTAGTAATTTCAGAAACTGGCTGAACAAGCATCTTTCTGGAATGAAAATAGAGCTCTTGAAGCAACCAAGCAAACAAAATTATTAAAAAAGACTTTTCAGGTTTGCCAGAAGATAGATCTCACAAAGTGTTATAAGCTTATTAATGTCTTTTTTCATGTTTATATATATGAAACATTTCCTATAAAGCCTTATGATGTCTGAAGTCCATTCACACTTACAGTTTTATCTGAGGAGAAAAGGTCTTAGAAGGTATAATTAATTGGTCTGATCTCTCAATTGCTTGATTTTGCCATTACAAAAAATACCAAGCCTAACAATAGCATTACCATTCTGTCAGATACAAGGCATTTTCTGGTCCCATTAATGGAACATGAGGATGATGTCATTGAACCATGTCTCTCTCAATGGATTTGCAGAGAAATTCACTTGTAGATGACCTCACTGCACTGGGGCAGAAAAGCCTGTACCCACTGAAGAAGAAAACAAACTACATGGAGAAATATCCAAACAAGAGCAAGACAATATTCCATAAAATAATAATTTCAGTTTCAAGAATAAAAATCTCCAGCTTCCTTAGGTCAGTAGTGCTGTTTTACAGCAAAATGACAAATTAATTTTACAGTGTCTGTTCTGTGGCAGAAAAGGGATGCAAACAGTCTACCCAGGGACTTTTGCTTGTGATTACCTTTACTTGAAGATACCACAAGATAGAATCAAAAGGATCATGTGCCGGCAGTTTAGGAAGTTACTGCCCTTCAGCTGCTGGTAACTGGTCCCTGTGTAAAATGCAGTACTTAGCTCTGCTTGCATTCCTCTTCTGCTTCAGCACAAAATACAAGCATTCGGCTTGAAGGACCCACATAGATGGCTTAGCTGTTCAAGTTTGACTCGAAAAAGGAATTTGACTGCATCCTATTAATGTACTGATATCTGATGCAGCTTCTGTCAGAAGACCACCATCTAACCCTTTCCTCCAACTGTGCATTGCCAAGTTTATGCACCTATTGTGCTAACAGAGGAAATAGCAAAATCTCACATTTATGTTTTCTTAATCACTTTCAAACAGGAGGATCCAATCACTGGAAAGGCTTGTAACGACAAGTTTGTTACCTACCTAGCTATCACTACCCCAAAAGAACATCAACAGCTTGATCATACTTAAATGCATTAAAAAGACTGAGTTAATTATTTTCCAAAAACAACTTGATCATTTTGCTGCCCTCAGAGTATTCAGAAAGTGCAATGGCTGAAGAGTATTTCTGTAGTGAATGCTGGGAGCTGGCAGGAAATCTCAGAAGGGGTAGATTGCTACATCAGCCAAAGTGCAGATATCAGCATGAGATGCTGCCCCTCCTGTACTAGAGGCACCAGCATTCTTAAGAAATACGAAGCAAAAAACAGGCTAGAAAATATCCAGAGATTTTTTGATGTTCTGGGACATGAAAGATGTTCCAACTTCATCCTTGTGAGTTCAAGGTGCCAGGAACCAATTGTTGGCCTCCATGCATGCTCACTACCATGTAGAAGGGCTTTACTTGCTACTATACCTTGGCAGAACTTCTCTCCTTTAGTGAGGAGAATTTAAGTTTTCAGCCCCTTCTGAAATGTGTCTAATGTCCACCTGCCTGCATACAGAAATCATAAAACATCGTCAGGCATAGCATTTTTAGAACATGAAAGTAATAGAACATGAAAGTCATGATTGCCACAACAGAAGTCCAGCTTCAGCTCTAATTAACAATGTATGTTGCCCCAGACACTTCTTGCTTTCTATATGTGACGGCATGCTTCACATGATGTGCAAGCTAACTTGATCCAATTCTTAATAAGTACAAGATGCTGTGGTGGCTGTTGTTACCTGTTCTTCATTAGTTATTAGTAATAAAACCCTAAAAGATATTGGGCAAGACTAGCTAATTGAAGGTACAAATATGAAAAAAGCATTTTTGTTTCGAAAACAGAATAAAATTTTTGAAACTTTTCTGTGGTAGAAGAGCTTAGAAGACAAAAGGAATTATTAGAGGCTTCCATATATCTAACTCCTCCTGACATAAAGTATAAAACTTCCTTGAAAAACATGGAATACTTCAACTTTGCCAAATAAAACTACAAATGGCCCAATAACCTAAGCTTTACACCTTTAAACATTAAACTTTGCTTTACTTACAGATTTTTACTGTTTAAAAAAAAAAGAAAAAAAAAAGGAAACCCAGGTTTTTATTAGTATAAATCTCAGCCAGCTCTTGTAAAATTTTTAGACTCACTCAGTCAGCCTTAAGAGTAGAGCAATACCTAGCTCCTTGAAGAAGCGTTAGTGAAGACTGGCTTTACGCCCTGAAAATAACCAGGCTCATTGAGAACCTCAGTAGTGAGACATAATTATAAAACCAAAGTTTTATTAGCCCATTAATGAAATACCAGCCATGCAGAAGATATTATAGGATACATAACGAATATCAGAGGTTTGATTTCTTCAAGCTTTGCATATACAGTGTTATTGTATTGTCATTTCTCTAAGCTATTTTAAAGTCAAAGAATTTAACAGTATGACTATTACCATCATCACTCAGGATATTATATGCAAAATGAGCAGTCATTTGTACTTTCTGTTGTGCCTTACCCATGTTATACTATCTGCACACCTTGTGAAATTTGACTGTTTTAAGTAAGATGCATGAAGCCTTACTGTACTGGAAATTACACCAGTGCAAGATCAGTGAAGCCAGCTGTGTTGCAATGACTGCAGAGCTTGGTTCAGTTTCTCCTCCTGTCCTAGAACAAAAGGAGTACAAGCTATTTTTAAAGACTACATTTTCACTTGTTCTTGTATTAATAATCTCAAGGCAGATTTAGTGCCTCACTTGTGGAGTTCAACTCAGATATCTAAAGATAACCCTGAAGCAAGCTTCCATATCACTAATATTCTTCACATATTATTTTGCTGATCCCGAGAGGGAATCTATAATAATACAAAGGGAATCTGGAAGAGTGAAACTGCAAAAGAAATACACTGTACTTGTGGTCTTGAGAATGAAAAACAGCATTAGAAATGTTTAGCCTTTGGCCAATACAAAACCTATGGCCCTTAGCAACCTTTTACAGAAAAATTAGATGCATAAAGGAGAATCAGAGGAGTGATTAGAGCTGTTTATATTTGGAGTTTCATCAGTTCAACGCAATCTATTTTTTATCATTATTTTAATTAACCAGGTGCAAAGGTGCATTTGAACAATTTTGTACCTGCTGAAAATCAGGGGTAGGGAACAGCAGCTGGGAAGAGATTTAGGTTAAACTGAAACAAACAGAACTTAGGCCAAAGCACGATCCATACAGTGCAGTATGAGTGCTTGGGGATATTATGACAAAATGGGCTTCTCATCCTTCCTTTGTGAAGGTCAACCTGGAAATACAGAACACACATGAGTGGGGAGGATTCAGTCAGAGCCAAAGCTCATCGTCCAGGCACTCTGCCAATGGAGAGTCACAAGGGGCGATAGCACTGAGGCAAGTAACCTTCTGGAGATCCCTTTTCTCCATTAAGTTCAGAAGGAGCCTATATAACTAGCCTGGCATGGATGCTCTAACTTTAGACAGGTAAAGCTGAATGAGATTAATCTAAACCAAAATAAAGTTACCTTTAAATGAATGGAAATCATCCATTTGCAATGCCAGAGGGAACCCAAGGAAGCTGACAATGGGCTGCTGGCTATGAAGATCCGTGTGTTTCCACTAAGCACTAAATAAACAACAGAAGATGGAAGGAGAGGCCTGCATTCATTAAAAGGACAAGATGTACAAAAAGTAAACTCATGGTTTAAAGAAAAAAAAAAAAAAAAGACAGAAACAACTAAGACCAGAAAACAAAGCAGGCTGTTTCTAAAAGTAAACTTGAATCACCAAATGTGTTTAATGTAAAGAACCCAGCATGTGGCTGCATCAGAAATACACATTAAGAAAAAAATCTTGTGTCTGGAATAAATTTCCAAACCATTTTGTTTCTTTTAATAAGAGAACATAGAATGGGGTGGGGGGGGAGGGGAGAAGGAAGGGAAGGGGGCTGACAGGCGACATGACTCTGACACCATAATTCTGCATTTTCCCAACTGCGCAAAAAAGATTTAAGGGCTGAGGACATTTTACAGAGTAGTCTTTATGGGGGAGAGGACCCGAATTTACCCACATGACTTCAGGAATTTAACTGAAGCACCTACATGCATGGACTCCTCTACTCAGGCTCCTTCTGACAAAGTACTCATCTCTGGGAGACAAGTTTTTAGATGGACTAATGTCCCTTTGAAGGCCTGTAGCTCTTTCCACTCATCACAGATAGTGCTTGTGGTGAAGACACTCCTAGCAGTCATCAGAGATAAGTAATTTATAAGTAGGGATGAATATCAAACCTAGAACCAAATCATGAAACTGGTCTTGAGAAAGCACAGAAAACCACTGCTGGTTTCATGTTAAGTGCTGATAAATGGAGTCTGTACATCTGTACTTTTGGAAATGACACTGGCACACTATTCCCTCCTAGTAAAAATACCACAGTAAATGCCACAATCTTTATAGATCTTTAATAGGGAATACTACTTGCAACTTCCTGCAGGCTATACAGCAGCCAAAATCAACATTTTCCAAACAACTGAAAGGGCAATCATCAATAGAAAGAGAGAAATATCTTATGTGGAGAACAGCTACTAAATATAGAATATGTCTTTTGCTCATCTAGCTGACCTGCACTGGAATGTGCTATGCATTTTACAGAATGCTGCCTTGTTCCTGGTAACCTGTAACTTGCCATTCTTTGTGCTGATATCTAATGCACTGAGGATTATATTTCTGTGTGATAACTTAGACTTTCTTCCTAGACAAATTTCTCTTTTAAATACCATAGAGAATGGTGCATAAGTGCTTGATGTGCTCATCATTTAATACCATTTTTTGTGTAAGGTAAAAATGGCTGTTCTGTGGCCAGTGCATTTCAACAGCTTTATAAAAAACATTGGCCCAGGGGTTCCCAAATAACATGAAAAGGAGTTGGATAGTAATATGTTATTATTCTATATATTCTATGGGACCAGAAATGTACTTCAGTTTGATTCAGATTAAATTGAAATACTACTGCAAATTTTACAAGCTACATTTTTCATCAGAATTCCTGCAAAACTAATAAAAATTGAAACCTTAGTACTTATTTCCCTACATGGATATCAGAATTTTTACTTCTACATATTGGTATTTTATCTGATAATTTAGGAAAGTAGGTTATTTAGCAGCCCATCTTAACTATTAAATGTCAGATTGATCATATGGAATTATAATAACATTTGTAAATTTGTTTCCACATAATTTCTCTGAAAGTATACACTCTTCCGTATACTGTAGGATAACAATACGTATGGTGTGCTTCCAAGAAAATGGTTTAGTTTCCTTGGTAGTATGTAAGTAGACTTGCTGAAAGTTTGAGGTTCTAGCTTTTACTGAAAAAAGATAGTGACGCGACTAAAATGTAAGAAGATACTACCATGAAAGGCATGGGTTCTTAACACTAAAAGCCCTAAAAGCCTGACCTTAAATTCATTGCTCTTTTTGAAAACAAAATGACACCAAGACATGCAGCCATGTACACTGTGTATATCACTGTGTTTGGTGTGAAATAAGAGCAGAAGGCGAGAGCATTCATCAAGCTTGAATCTTCCTGGGTTTTTCAGAAAGCAACTGCAGTGAGCCAGGCTGTGATCACCATGCTGTAGACTGTCTGGAAACTAAGTGGTGCTGTGGCCATGTGGCATTATAATCAATGCTAGCTTGCAAGACTTAGTTCTTTCAACTGAAATGCTACATCTACATGACTGATAGATGCAGGTGATTGATTGATAAAAATAGATTTCCCAGGGTACCTCACATTCTTTCTTTCCTTCCAAAAATACTGCTTTGAAGTGAGCAGCAGAGATCTGTTTTGAGTGTTTGGGTCGTTGTAGTCAGGTGCAGGAACTGTTACTCTCATTGTCTTTATGGTTATGCCATAAGCATCTCCACACCCACACTCAGAGGAACAGTTTGTAAATTATTTGTAAAGTAGGAAAGGGATAAGTTTGTGATAGTGAAGGATGTTGTACCAGCAGTGCATGAAACTCTGTCATGAGGTTCTGTACGTTGTTTGTTCTTCTTACTCACTGGGTTCAGGTCCAACATTTCTTTGAATGGTTTTAGGGATAATCTGCCCTGTGATCTGTTCCACATCTCATACATCTTATATTTTATTTGTGTTCATAGTTGTAGAGTTCAAAAATGTTGGCATATACTTCCTATTGTTAATGCTAACTTTCTGACTTGCCATTTCTGTTTTCAGTAGACTTGGGAGGGCTGTTACCAGTCCTGAGCATACTGAGCCTCTTTCAAAAACTCTCCCAAATGTTTTCTTTAAGTTTTCTGGATCTGCTACAAAAATACTCGAATTGGGGCAGCCCAAGAGAATCTGTGGGTTGACCTACTTGCCCACATCCTTTCCAGCAGAGTGTTTTCTGTTTCTCTTTTTAAATTTGTATGATGATACAGAGCATAAAAAACAGTCTCAAATGTATGTCAAATATTGCAGACGGGTAATGTGGTAGAAATAATTTCCTGACCTTTTGGTAAAAAACTTTAACATTTTACAAATATAAGATCCTATATTAATTTCATAACTACTGTGAAGGCTCTTATTACACTATTACCTAGGAACATTCCAGTAGGTTTTTACAGCATACCAACTGCACTAGAGAAATAAAAAAGAATGCCTCTAAAACCATAAATTGGGAACTGGAGGAAGCATAACTCATATTATTCTGATAAACCATATTTTAGATAACAGACAGTGAGCCAAACGATTATATGAACAATTCTTTAGAGTATATTTTAAGTTATTTTGTGCATGAGAAATGTTGAGAAAGCATTAAAGACCTCAGCATATATAACCTTTTTTCACTAGTTTTACAGGTATAAATGAAAGTGTCAGGTAGTTCTAATAGGTTAGTTTCTAGCACTGTGATAAGTATTTATAGAGATTAGTCTGGATGCTTTTCCATTAGGTACGGTACTGTAGAGTTTTTGGTTCTTACTTGAAGGAAGTTATAAACCAAAGTGGGTTCTTCATTCCTCAGCATTTGACATGTTCTGATTGCAAAACATTTGGGGGTTTACACGATTTATTGTAAATAATCTCTTCTATAATGTTCACAGCACAATAATTCACAACCCTGAGGCAAGAGAGTTCTGCAGAAATGACATTATAGGGAAGATAACTTTTCAGAATTTACCATTTGCACATCATGTTCAGAATCTATAACACATGTAAAGAGGTCAAATCCTCATTTTTCAAATATTTTTTCTATCATTTTTTGGTATTTTATTAAAATTAGTTACAGCCAGCCTAATAGCTTGACTGATAACTCAATATGTTACCACATCCCACAGTAGTATAAATTGGAAGTGGGGAAACAAGACAGATTCTTTGGTAGAAGATGCATCTTCCCCTTATATCCACCTATGAAAGAAGATTATATTCTTTATACATTCATGCCTTGTCCTTGCACTAATATGTCTCTTTGTTCTCTAAGCAAACACTTCTTTTAGCTACCATGGAGTGCACTGCTAACAGGTTAGGTCTCTCTGTGGAATAGAGTTCCCCAAGTGATCTTTATCATAATTATAAAATTCAGGGATAGAAGTGAAATTAAATCTCAATGATGCCTTCTTTAAAGTTAGGAAAGAGCTATCACTCAAAACACAAGAATCTGCACATTTTAGTATTTCATATGAGGAGGAATTCTTGCTTACTCCCAGCAAGAACGAAAAAGATACATGAGACGTGGAGCCTCAAGTGTTGCATCTAAATCCATATTTCTCTAAAAAAATAGACTAGTTTATAGAAGCATTGGAAAACCAGATGTACAGTGCTTCCACTTACTACAATTGGGAACCTAACTCCCAAGGGTCAAAACAGAAAAATGAAATGCCTTTCAAAGATGCTGTTTGTATCCTCTTCATGGGATTTGACTGGCTTGGTGTTTTCATGATAGATGTTCTGCAGAACCTGAACCGTTGCTCTCTTTAAATGAGCTACAACATTATGAAAAAAAAATAAAAATTCAAAACCTTAGCAAATTATAAACCTTATGGTGATGAAAATGCAGACAACTAAAGACGATGCTCTCTGCAAGCTGTGAGCTCCCAGGGCTCCATGCTTCCCAAGGGATTAAGCCTAACCCTTAATGATGGCACTCAAAAGTGTCAACACTGATTATTCAAATTCTGATCATCTCAGCCTATGAGACATGGAAGATCTGGGGAGCTGCTGGAGAAAGGGAAAGTATTAGGAGGTAGACCAAAACAGGCAGAAGAGAATGAAACAGCGGAAAGAGGATAGGGACAGGAGAGAAACAGAGAATAAATAGTGCTCCACAAATCTAAATTGTGAGCACACACTAAATCCCAAAATTGGCCTCCTACATAATGGTGATGTCTATTTACTTGATGCCTGTAAGAAGCTGTTTGCTATCCTTCATCTTTGTGTGCAATTTTCCAGTGACACCAGTGGGAAATCCTCTGTGAATTGAAGTGGGCCAAAATCCTGAACACAGATCCCTGCCCACAGGCCATAATTAGAAATGGAAATTGGCCTTCTCCTGGTGATGGTCTGACTTCCCTGAGCCACAGTGAGCAGCCTGGCATAGTTATAGAGGCTACTGAAGAGGTCACTTACTTACAAACAGAGAGCTAGCTACAGATACTGAAGGTTAAAGCAAGGACCCAAAGTCTGAAAAAAACATCACCACTAAAAATAATGAAGGCTTTGGGTGACATTTTTCAAAGCATGCAGCAGGAGATGAACAGATGGAGCCCGTGTGTATTTCCAGTGTTGTGTTTTGAACTTTTAGCTCAAAAGGCCTAGGGGTAAAATTAACACTTAATAAATATGAAGTTTTCAAATATTTATTGCTTTGAAAGAAATTGCTCCTAAATAAAAGGAAGAGTTGACACCAGTCAAAATAATCCCAGAGAAACATCCTTGTCCGATCCTCAGGAAACCTTGCCATTTTTCTTACCCCTCTATCCCTCCCTTCCTTGTCATTGCTTATTTGTTTGCATATTGATGCTCATTTATTGTTAGCACTTAATAATTCATCTCAAGTTACCAGTGTTCGATCATTACAAAGCATGCACCATCCCTCTGCAGATTGGTTGTATAGGCTCAGACAAACACAATGACAAACACCACATGTATTATGCAATTTTTGTCTAAATTGCCTTGGCACTTCAGGTGAAATACATCCTGTGTGTCAGTAAGGTAAGGGTAGGGTGAAAACCTAAAGGTCAGATGTTTGAGTCTTGATTCTGAGCACCACCAAACACCTATGTGCAAAGGAGATTGACTCTGGTCTTCATCAGCCGTTGCAGTAACAGTTCTGGATCTTCCAAGCAGTGATCAGTAGTGATCCTTGAAGACAGCAGAAGATTAATGAGAGCTTGACCTCTCTGAATGTCAGGCACAAAGAGTTCATAGTTGCAGGACTTTCTTGTCAATATAAAACTACAATACACTTCTGACATTATTTAGAGCAGAGTACTAGTGATCAGGAGGCTAAATCTGAATATCTTCAGCATTATTACCAGCAGTGTAAGTTTAATCAGCCTAACAATATTAGTTAGTGAAAGCTGGGGTTTGACTTGAGGCACCCTGCTGCACAGAAGATCCATGTATAAGCCAAATCTCTCTGTGCCCTGGAATAGCCGACCAGAGAGCAACATTAAGGCACGACTGCAGCACAGGTCAGCATGACAAGGCTGCCCTTAGCCTTGCCTGCACATATAGTTGTAGGGCATGGAAGGTACTAAAGCGTAGAGGAGCTTTCTGCTGGCTCTCTGTCCTCACTTACCTGGCAGGTAAGTGAGAACCCACTGCTCCCTATTTGGACAGGAGAGATCAGTGTAAGGCCTGACAGTTCAAACATTACCCAGGTCTGATGGAAGACCAGTATAGGCATATGCCACAGCAGCCCGAGATCAGCTCAAATGTTAAAAGAACAATGTAAGACATTCATCAAAACACAAACGTTGGCTGTAAAAAATTATAGATTTGAATCCAAAACATTGTAGGCATGTTGACTCTGTATTAACATTGTGACTCTGATGTCATTAAAAAGAATTACATACAGCACCCCTCCCTAATGTTTAATTATCACAAGCGTGGAATCAAGGCACACAAGACCACATCCCATAGTACTTAATGGGAAAATAACATATTGTCACTGTACTTATGGCAGTCTATTTCAATTTCATAACATTTTTAAATCAGTAAGGAGGAGGAACATGAAAAGAACTGAATGATGCTGTCAGATTTAAATGGATGCTTGCTGTTATATTTGTAAGAGTGGTATACCTGAACACAGGACAGATTGCTGCTATATAAATATGCATAGTAATAATGCTGGAGAATGTGTTGTGGAAAGGATACTTAGACTGGTCAGCTTTTTATTCCTTGATTAAAAAAATAATGATGAGCTTTCCACAACAATATTCATAGTGGCAAAACCACATTCATGCTCTGTCCTTGCAGATCTAAGTAAAACAGGCTTGACCCCTGAAGTCACTTTTTAATAATTAACTCTCGCTAAGTTCATTAAACACTAATTGAAGCTACAGAAGAAAAAATTGTGAAGTATATGCAGACAGACAGAAACAACAAATGTGATTAAAGATACTGACTGTGGTATATATGTGCAATACTGTACACACATTACATAGATATCAAACTCAATTTCATGAAGATTTTTAACTCCTTTATCCCATGATAGATTCTACCATGTTCAGTGCTACTAAAAGTTTCACTAATACAGAGTTGCAAACTAAATGTCATGGACATCACAGCCAATAATCTTTGAAAAGATCTGGAGAAGTAAAACTCTGAACTGTACAAAATGCAGCCCCTGAAGCATCTTTTGGTGTTTTGAAATGAGATAAACAATGGATAAAGAGATTTAACAATACTGAGTGTCCAAGTTTTCAAACTGAATATAAATTGTTGATTTATATAAAAGCAATTATTTAAATATATATATTTGACAGTTTTCAATGTTCAAAGTTAAATTACTGAAGTTTAGTTTTATTCACTCGAGCCAAAAATTATTGTAATAATCAATAAAAAGTGTATCTCATTACAACTATATCAAATAATACAAACTGAGATAATATTACATCTTAGTGCATTCCAGCCTTTTACCCCTGAAAACCCAGACATTTCAAGTATATGTTCAGACTCCAACAAAGGTACCACACTTGCTCTTCCTAGTTAATGTGCCCATGGACTTCTCCCACCCACACCAAAATGTGGAAACTGCTGTTGGAACTGGTTCCCTGAGTGGCACGATGCTCAGACAGAGGATTTCCTCAGACAGGCAGAAAAGGACTGAGAGTCTGAGTCTGTGTCTCAGGAGACCTAATGCTGCCACAACCTGCTGCATGACTTAGGGCAAATCACTCAACTCCCCTGCCATAGCGTTAATGTTAGCAGTAATGAGTATTTCTGCTATGCTAGAATGTAAAGTCTCCAGATCTGAGCTTCATGAAGCCAGATGTTTCCTATCCAGTAAGACGTTTGCAGCAGAGACTGGTTCAGAGCCTCTGCTCAGCCTTGGCATGACTCCAATGAATCCAGCAAAGTTGAAGATCTAGCCAGTGGCTAACAGAATGAGGCTCCAGTTTCATTAGGCTCCTCTAAAGATTACTGTAACACAAACAATGTAGAATGAGAGCATGAAAAAAGCCTGTGGTATTCTAGCATTTTGAAAAATTTGCACTGGTTTCAGTGGACTTCAGCTCTGCTCTTTGATCCTGCTTCCACAAACTCACCCTTGATACTTTTCAGTCTTTCTATTTCTAGGGATATTGTAGTGAAGAAAAAGGCAAGGAGAAATTAATGGACCTGAGAAAAAGCTAGGGGAAAGCAATAAGTGCAATGTATTGTGACAGTCCCAGAGGTTTTATAGTCTATGTTCAAAGAGGTCTACCTGGGAGCACTTTAGAGATCCCTGGTCTAGGAACCTATGTCTCTTGAGTCCATCAGGAGTAAGACCTGATTCTGTATCAGAATTTAGTCTTACATTGCTTTCTGTGGTTGAAGAGGTATACAGCCTGGATATGGACACAGCACACATGGGAGGATCAGTTTATCAGTCTCCAGGAATTTTCATTGTATGCAGAGCAACTTAGTGTACGTAAAAATATGTTTCCTTATTAAGAAAGGATAGATGGTGAAACTGTTATGGTACCAGTCTTTAAGGACAAGGAGACACTGAGCACAAGCTTTGCCAAAAACTTGAGTAAATCACAGATTTACTAGGTCATATATATGCCAGGTAAACCTCACACCCATTCGCACTAAAACTATGCCTTTACATTTTCCCCAGCAGCCAAACAGAGCAAACCACTGAAGCAGGAAGGGAGTTCTCATGCAAGTAGGAGGTGGGACAATGTGTTCACACCCACACTCACCCCACCACTCCTGGGAATGCACTTGGAAATCCTGGATGGACTGAGTCTTGAACACAGAGGGATGACAAGTGCTCTCCTCCTGGGCCACCACAGGTAAAGACAAGCCCAGTAGAAGACCAAATGGACAATGAAGGACTAGAAATGTAGGCTTCAGGTTCACCCCAAGTTTCGCTACATTATGCGCTACTCTACCGTAATGGGGATGCAGATTTATTATTGGAAACAACTGTATAAAGAAAGTAACTTCTCATTGTCATAAGTAAATTGGATCACTCATCTTCCCATTAAAGTTAATGTCTTACAAAATGTCAAAAAACACACATCTGAGATCCATGAGAGCAAAACTGTGACCAAATCACAATATTTTTACTTTTGTCTAGTTTTACATTCTCTCAGCTAGTGAACAACCAAACTTTTCTTCGTTTAAAAAAATATCTATTTCTGAATTTAGATTTGGTCTGCCACACTTGGTCAGTGAAACCACTGTTAATAGCAGCTAGGTTCTCACTACTTAAATTACAGACTTTCACCATAGTTCATAATAATAGCACAATAAATGAAAAAGAATTAAAAAGTGAGATGCAGTGATTCCTTGGAGGCTATACATGCAAATTGCCCTGAATCCAAGCAACACTTCAACAAGAAAAGCAATATTTTGGGACAACAGTTCTGCTTTTGTAATGAGCCTGTAAAATTCATTCCAGTGAAATAGCTACGGGTATATTATACCCCATGAACTATTACAAAATTAAACTTCATAAGCAATATGCCAGTGCTTTGTGTGATGCATTTGCTAAAAGAATCATTCAATTTATCATGTTTTCCTGAAGCGTTATGAGACAAGGTCTTTGAATAAAACTCATTTCATTAGGCTACCTTGTTACATGGGAAGATAAGATCTACACTTGACTAAAGACATCATTCCATCATGCCCATAATCACCCTACCTGGAGAAGTAAACATTCAGGACCTTAGAAAAATGGCATTGCACTGCCTCACTAATGGTGCTGAAGGAATACATTTAAAAAAAGGTCTAGATGGGCATGGTGAAAAATTATGTGGAAGCAAATTCAAGTACACAGAAAACTCTTCTGCATGTACTGGGGGCAAGCCATTTAGGCCAGACATTCACCCCAGCCTGGGCAAATAGTGTGCAGCAGTATGAGACTGTTAAAAATCAGATCAAGGGGCACTTACTTCATGATGCCTATCTTGCTTTCCTATGTAAGTTTAAAAGGTATATCTACAGAACATTTTTGTCCACTCAGTCCCCTCATGGATGCTGCTACATGACTTAAAAGGATACATATATTTGCATAACTGATTTTGTGAAATATTCCTGAAGGAGATCAAGCTGTGGCACAAATTCGTTGTGTGGTTTTTGGTTTAATTTTTTAATGCTTCAGTTTCTCAGCCTACGCAGAGGAAACAGAACTGATAATATATAACTGGAAGGTAGGTGCTGAAGTGCTATTTTAGAAGGTTGCATGATAGGTTTAGATACCTATAAGCAAATATTCAGAAGTTACAGAATTTCAAGACTAGTACATTTTTCTCCAGTTTTCCTTTGTCAAAGCATTATGAGGCTCAACACCAAATATCTCCTCACCTGCTGTGACATGAATGAGAAGTAACTCCAGTGAAGCCAACACATTCAAATAAAGTCAACGCAGAAGCAGAGCTATGACTTAACAGTGTTGCCTATTTCATATGAAAAGATCATGTGTCAGCCCCATGTCAGGTTGCATCAATACAGTACAGATTGTATACAGTACAGAAAAGCTCATTTCCAAAATTTGCCTGGGCAAGTCAGCATCCCAAAGACCTTGACTAAAACATGGGACAAGAGCTGCACACAAGGCCAAGATGTTTCCAGACAGAATTTCTGGTTGCTCTCTTGTGCCAGGACTCACTCTGATGGCCCCACAATAGTTTGGTGAGAAAACTGAAAACCTCTTTTTATATTCCTGGTTTAATTTCACGCAGATAAGTTCCTTACTCCAGCTTGCAATGGAACTGCATGTCTACTCTGGCCAGACCCAACAGGGAAGACAAGAACAATTATTGGAAGGAAACTGGGGATGGGTTTATACAGTATAATAACAATGTGTTCTCTTGCAGCCTTAAACAGGATTCTAGATAGATAGTTAAACATGTTCAAGGAGGTTTTTTTCCGTTGTTATTTCACATCTAAGTTGCAAGTCTCCACCTTTTTCAAAAATATTTTTAATTACGTGGTGTTGCTGAACCCTTTGTTGATAAACACCGCAAATGGGTCTAGGAAGGGAGATAGATAGTTTTCTATCAAAAATATTTCTGCATAGAAAATTTAGTATATTTTGATTTCCTTCAACATTCTTTCACCTTGCAACGAAAACAGAATTAAAAATAATCACTCCATTTGATTAGCTGTTCCTGAAGCCTAGTTGTGGAATACTTTCATACCCCTTGGAGGGTGAGTACCCTGCTAATAAATACATTTCACTTACTGAAGCTGAGGATGAAACTTCAGATGTATTTTCTTGTCTTTGCCTTCTACCCAATAATCATACAAATTCTTGCCCCAAACTGAAGAGTTCCTAGCAGCAAAGTTTCTCCCTTACAATCAGTATAAGTTACAATTCTGTTAATGATATGCATATATAAACCTCATTGCTACCCATCCCAGTGTTCATAATATGGATTTTGGATTCAATAGTGTATATGTCAACTGATGTGAGAATCTGTCCTGGAAATTCTAAACTGACTCCAATTTCAAAATAGCCGGCAAGAAGTGAGGGATTTTTTGAAGTCCTTGTTTGATGAGGTGTGTGAAGGAAATGCATTCCCTCTGTCCCAGCTAAACTATCAACTTCCAGGGAGAAGCAAAGAAGGAAAAAGCAAGCGAGCAAGCTCCTTCAGAGAGCTGCATGTTTCACGGGTGGTAGGATTGGAGCACAGCAAAAACAAAGGGCACAGGGACAGAGTTTCCATTTACACAGGTCAGCGGTGTACCAGGGAGCTGTTAAAGGCACTTTGTCTAGACTAACATTCTTTGATGAATAAATTCTCTTTTTACTATAAATATCTGCTCAGCACTTTGCTGTGGGTTTCTGACAGGGATTTCACCAGGATCACCACTCTCATAAAAGGCACATACTCAGCTGAAAGAAAACAATCTTTGATGGCAGGAACCAAAGAAAGTCAAAGCTCTAAGGAGCACAAGCACAAAACAGCTGACTCACAAAGCACTTGATTTGTCAGAAAAGTAATATCACATCTAGACAGATGGCTCTGTTTTAAAATCCTTCTTCAGGTGCCACCACTGATGGCCACTTCTAAAGCTCTGGGGATGGGGATAACATCTTAACATTCACCAATGCCTTGGTGTAGGTTAGATACATTTTAAAGGCTCAAGATCCTGCTTGTGAAAGGAAAGAAAAATAAACACACCACCAGCAAGAGACTGAAAATGAAATGGGAACAGAACATGAAGAAAAACAGCGAGAAGGATGGAAAGAAATATAACCTCATTGAAAGTGCTTCCCAGCCTTTTGCAAATCACAATCCCCAAAACATTTTTCAGTGGTGCTGCACATCCTTGCATGATGAATTCAAGATTATTAACAATAGGTTTGATTTTCTTTGTTACCTTTTGTGATTCCCTTAGAAGTAGTCCACTGACCCTCAGGGTCCGCTGGTAACCATTGTGACAGTATAATTACAATTTACTAAGTACGAAGGGACAAATTTTCAAAGAGCAGGGCTGAATTTCACTTTATAAATGGAAGTAATAATACCCAAAGTAACACAATTATATCCAAACATGGCACAGTTAGAAAATGTAAGGACACATAATTTCTTAATCATTTGCTATAAATGTCTTTATACAGGAACAAGATCTTCCTACAAAGAATTCTCTCATTCTGAACTCTGTGTCTACCTGTCTTGTACTTGGCAGCATTATATACTTTAAAGTTTAAAACCAGCCATATGATATGAGGCCATATCCTCAGCTGGAGTAAATCAGCTCTACTGAAGCAACAGAGTTGTGTTGATGTACACCAGCTGAGGTTCTGGCCAATTTTTCAAAATAAAAGTACTTTGAAGTGACCAAAACTACAGCTTCCTAACAACCGTGTACAGCAGATGAATGTAAATCTCATGAGTCACTGCAAGATCCTGATCTCCCAATTCGATTGAAAATAAAGCCATCACAAGGGTGAGGTATTACATCTCAGTTTTATTGTCCTTGTGGAGGGTGCAGGTGAAGGGAAGCAAAGGGCTGCAAGGGTCTGGGGCTAGATTCTGTTTCTGAAACTGCCAAGACAACAAAGCTGTGGGTGTTAGCTTACATCCAGTTCACACTGTCTCACACAATCCACCCAACCCAGGTGAAGGTCATGTCTCTATCACTTGGCACTTCAGAGTCATTTACATTTATATGTAATTGTTTTTTGAGTGTGCATGTGTTCAGAGGAGCTGGATGGCTTGGGAATTGGTAATAGGATATCAGAGCCTGTCACCAAAAGGCCACTAGTTCAAAACCAGAGCAGTTGTTCAAGCAGCCAGGAGGTGCTAACTTTCTGATAGCTGCTCAGCAGCTTAGATGAAATGAGTTGATGATTTCAGCCTAGACATGTGTCCCTATCACAAAACAGCTCTGCCTCTGCAGCTGTCAGAAAGGACACCTTTGGATATTGTCAACAGAAAGGTCAAGAACTGATGGTGTGAGCATGCAGATGACCTCTTCCTCTCACCCCAACCAGTCAGTTTTCCAAGAGGAGTCAGAGACACACTGCTGGAACAGTGTGGGAAATGTCACTCAGCTGCTGCCCTTGCCAGTTGTGTTCTGGAGGTTAAAGCATGACATCAGACCTGTGGATGTTAAACCTCATGCCTTTCAGAATCATTTAAAAAGCTTGAATGAAGTGCTGTGATGACAGTAATAAATAAACATGCAGAGAGACCTATAACAGGCTTCGAAAAAAAGCATTTGCAAAACCTATGGCTGAGTACACCTCTCTCAGTAAATTTCACTGACAATGCCAGCAGGTGCCTGGTGGCAGAATTACTGATTTGTATTTATTTTTTTCCCTAGCATCTATTTTACTGAGTGCTTTTTTTTTTTTTTTTTAACCCTGGCTCTGTAGGATTAATGCTCTTCACTAAGCACCTGCTTCCTACCTCGGAAATAATAAGTGCTTCAGGTCTGTCTGCCCTGCAGAGGGATGGAGAAAGGGATAGAGGTCCAATGTAGCTATTCAGATACCAAGAACTCCAGTATCACAGAAAGCCATAATTAGGCTGCTTGCTCTTGGCAACACAAAGTAAAGAGTAAAACCTTCCTCTTTGCTGCATCAACAGCCTGAGCCCAAGTCATCTTGCACTGAGCAACACCAGCAGGAGCCCAGCAGGGCATGAGGAATGCAATTTGTCAGGGGCTTCACTACTCTCCTCACCTCCCAGCACAGTGCAGACTCAGCTGGGAGCATACTGACCTCCACTTGTGTATGGATGACAGTGCATACACTCACTGAGGGCAAAGGCATACCTTTAAACCAGGAACCTGGGGTGGCACAACAACTATCTAGCCATGATGACACAGAATTCAAAGCTGGGTAGCACCCAAAGTGTACATCACATTACTTGTTGTGATTGTCATTACAGCCAGCTCTGAGATACCTTTAGCTCTGGCTTTGTAGTTATTGGTGCGTAAGCCAAGCAGGTAAAAGCTGATGTGTATCTGTCTCTAAGGGCTGCAGTCATGTCTCTGGACTGAAGTGCACCTGTACTGGCAGAGGTGGGGTTTTACACTACTGAGGCAAGATCCAAGCCTTGAACTCCTCAGACCTCAAGACAACTTGGGCATGAGGCAGTGAGACAGGAAAATACAAAATAAAAGATTATCTTTTGTAAATAAGTAAACTCAGCTTTGTTTTGTGGTTACAGGACGTTGAGCTTGGTGGTTTTGAACAATAGCAAGGAGTAAGAAATAGAAACGAAGTGCACAATAACCAGCCAGAACTGGACTGGTGGTGGTTGGCTTGACGATGAGGCTTTCCAAACTTGAAGTTCAGCCAAAGGACAAGGTGATGACGAGGAAGATCATGAAGAAACGACCACCAGGGGTCCCAAAGACCACTACCATAATAGAGTGCACATGCGGGAAGAATAATCTAGAAATAGGATGTCATGTGTAAGTAACTTCATAAATATGCACGTAATGTAATGAATATGTATGATTAGCAATGATATAATCACAGTTTGTTTGATGCTCAGACGGGACATGCTAGTAGGAACTATCCCCCGTGTACCCCGGTGCCACAATAAAGAATACCTGCTTGTGAACTTAAAACTTTGTGGGTGAGTTCTTAATGAGTTCTACGAATCATCAGAGATATGTATCTGATCTTGTTTCAAGTAAACAGCCATCTCACAGAGTTTCCTCCAACATCAAAAATATTCGTTCTATGCCCACAGCTGACCACCTAAGCTCTACCACACTTTGGGTCTCAGAGCAAGTAAAAAGACAAAAATACCTCTCTTGTCGATGACTTGGGAAATTTCCATTTCTTCATTCTTCTGTGGTTGTTTGTACACCTGCACAGATGATCAAACACTTCAGTTGTATTGAAAACACCAAAAGTTGAAACACATGTACTGTGGCAAAGCAGACGGGTACTGTTATTAACCAAATCTGGTGTCTGGAAGGAGCTGGTAAGCACCTTTCCTTCTGAAAACAGAAATTAAAATTGTTTTCTCTTTATAGTGACTGGTTGAGTCCAGATTTACACAGAATTAACTGAAAGACAGTTACTAGAGCAAAAGCAGCAACCACTGGCATGAGCAGCTGGATCCTATTCTGGATAAAAGTCCCAACATCAAAAGTACCTATTTGTTTGCCAAGTCACTTTCAGACAGCTCAGGGGCAGATAGTTAAAGACTGGTTTACTTTCAATGGGATTTCCTAATCACAGTTTCCTCCAGTTTCTAAAACTGGCATAATTTTCTCCTGCAGCTGATATACAGTATTGTTTTGTCACCTGTCCATGGTCACTACATCTTCATTGTATAATTATTTGGGGGCTATTGCATATTACACCTTAAATCACTGTGTTTCTAACTTGTTTGCTGAACAGCTCTCCAATGTGTCTGGGGGAGGTTTATTGGAGCACTTTTTATTACAGTAGTATACACAGGATGTTATTGAGCACTATTCAAACATGGAGAAAAATAAAAGTCACATCTCTTAAATTTCACATGCAAGATGGTTAGAGAAGCACTGGGTTGGAGACTAGACAACAGGAGAGGCAAGGAAAGGTCCAAGGGTTCCTGACAGCTACTCAGCATCTTCATTCCTGAAGATCACCCATGCCCCTGAATCTTCCTCTCGCTGGAATGTCTTGTCCTGCTGTGGTTAGAAGCAGTTAGAAAAAGCTGCGAGTGGGATGTGAATAGAAATTTTTGACAAACAGAAACTCCTTTTATCTGCAGGTGTTCAAATACTTGCAGCGTCGTAGTCGCCTGAATTACATGCTCTACCACCTTGCCTAGCTCCAACCCCAATGGAGCTGTGGCCACAAACAGCAAAACAACACTCCATATTTCTCCAGCTTACAACCTCCACTCACAAACGCAGCACACAGGCAATCATTCTGGCTCCCCCTGACTGAAAGATACTTTGTGCTGATCACCTCATTGGAGGCAGTTGTTTAACTTCAGGTGGGTATTGAAGGGGTAGGGCTCAGCCATTCCTTTGCACATTTCTCAAGCTAAAATAAACTTTGGAAATCCACTGGTGAGAGGTCCTGTGAGATGTTTTGTACCTGAGCATGAAAAGTGTTGATCTATCTAGTTTCTGTAGTCACCTGCACTTAAATGCAGGTGACTGCCATCGAGATATGTCATGAAAATCTTGGTGTCAGCATGCACACTTGAGGTCGTGAGCACATACTGGCTTTATTGGGAAGCAAGAAACATCACTGGAAACATTGCCATGCCTGTTATCTGGCAATTGGCAAGTTAGAAAACTGCAGCAAAATACTTTCCTCTCTAATTCAAACTGACAGTTGTGTATTTTTTTCCTTCCAGTGTCTTTTACTTCATCTGTCACACAGGTGGTGTGACAACTGCTTGAAGTAGCTGAATGGTGGGTTTATCGCATCTGACTGCTGACTCTACAGTGAATATGGCTGGTGTGTAGTTTAAAACAGTAGACATGAGTTAATGTTAACTTCTCACCCCTAGAGATGGGTGGTGACAGTTCCCTCATATTTCATGAGAAAAAAAGAGGTCTCCTTGTAGTGTATGCTTGCCAATATATCCCAAACACACGGCTACCTAGTTATCCTGCTTTAAGGAAGAAAGGGAGGAATGAAAAGAACAAATGTAGAGCAGGTTAAGGCTGAAGCATGAAGAGGGCTTCTATAGGTACCTAGCAAATAAAAG
>NW_009927026.1:28422-33996 GCF_000696875.1 Nestor notabilis | reverse complement strand
ATCTTTTCCAACCTGGTTGATTCCATGATCACCACCATCATTAGGACCCTGCTGGTCTTGTAGAAACTGCTCAGCAGCAGCCAGCCCTATGCTTTAACTCACTAGTTCCTAATGCTTTGCAGGATACTACTATCACCCTCAAAAACTTGTCCTGAACCCACCACTGATCACTGGTCTAACACACACGTATCTGAAGCACATTAAGCACATCTTATGCTAAGGGAAACTCATTCTCCAAAGTATGCTAAACAAAGACCTATCTACGTGGTGAGTCTCAAGGATGGGATCAACAATACACAACTGATGTTTTTAGGAGGATTATCTACAAAATACCTAGTTATTTACATGATCAAGGTCTTTAAGACTGCCCCCCCCCCAGCTTTGCACTATGGAAAAGGAGAAAGATGTCTCAGTTAAAAAGCATTGGAAGAAGAAGTGAGAGGACAAGAGAGCTCTGTCCGTCCCTCCTTACACAGGAATCAGTCCCCTTATGCAGACAGCAACCATGTTCACTGCTAACGAGAAGAAAACCATTCCAAAAGACACAAAATCCTTAAAAGCAGTACCCTGACTTGTGGGACAACTCCTGTCCCTGCCAACTATCCAAAGCAGGCAGTGGGCACCTCCGTGTTCCCTTAGCTGAGAAGCTTTCTCTCCTGCTAACCACGGCTTCTTAATCATCATGCGATTCTTCCATGTACCATTAAGTAAGAAATAAGGCGTAATCCTTGCCCTGAAGATCTCTAAATTCAGCAAGGAAAGGTTAAGGCAAAGCAACGTTGCACAATAACCTCAACAATTTATTCCCTTCCCTCCCACGAGCCAAAGATGCAGTAATATTCTGAAGCCAGAAAGAGAGAAAGCAGCACTATCCAACAGATGATGATATTCCTGGGCAAGATGTGGGTTGGTGTCTTGGTTTACTTCTACAAGCAACTAAGAAATTCAGAAGCACCAATTATGATACATTTTTGGAAACAGAAAATGTTTCCCTGCCTCGGATGAATCCTTAATTTATGGCAAAAGAAGACAGAAATGTTTAGGACTTGGGTATTGGACATCCCCCTTTCTCACCTTTTTACACCAGAGAACAACACGAACAAAGATTAAACCTGTTCAACACATGGTGCATGTGAAGAGAAAACGTTTTGGGTTCCTACAAACACACCACAATGATTTTATCATGGAAAGGTTTGTGTTGGAAGGGACCTTAAAAGCTCCTCCAGTTCCAACCCCTGCCACGGGCAGGGACACCTTCCACAACAGCAGGTTGCTCCAAGCCCCTGTGTCCAACCTGGCCTTAGATCTGAGGATAAATGTTCATTGTCCACATACGAGTGCTACAAAATCAGTCATTTTACCATGGCCAGGATGGGATAAGGTTTTAAACAGAGCATCCCAGGCCATGATTAAGCAATTTTCTTTTCCTTAAGCTGTTTTTCAACACCATTATTTCAGCCATGCCTGAGACTTGGACCAACACCCCACAAACCCACACATAACTTGTTTTTCCAGAGCAATACTTGGTAATATTTCCCCTTTCTTCTCTCAGAAGGATCTGCAGCAAACTCATCAAGGTAATATGATAAAACCCAGACATGACAATGGTTTGCCCAGGTGGGTAACTCCCACAACCTGACAGCAGCTTGTAACACACATTTAAAAGATCCATCAGGGTATGTAAGACACTTGAAAGCCAGCTGAGGAGCCACTTCCAAGCCAAATGATATTTGCTTGCATTTACAAACATGCTGAAACATCTTTTGACCAAACACTCTGCTTCCAGCTTTTAAATCCTGTTCTGCAAATCCAAATAGAACATGGACATTTCCAGCCTGTGTACACACTGCAGGGCTGGAAAGATTGCCCCCAAATTCGGCAGAGACTGAGTAAATGTAGGGTCTTGAGTGAAAAAGGGACCTGCACGACTCCTGTCCAGAACCAATGCTGCGTTTCCAGTGAGTCCTACCCTTCACCCCCTACATGCACAACCAGCCGGAGCTTTCCAGTGTGACACAGGAATTCCCATGGCTCAGGGGCTGGCAGAAGACATTGGACATAGATGTCGCTGCCTCTCTCACAGGCTGCCTGCTTATAGCACAAGCACAGCTCCCCAGCCATAGCTTAGAGAATCCCATAATGGTTTGGGTTGAAGGGACCTTAAAGCTCCAATCCAGCTCTGACCCCTGCCATGGGCAGGGACACCTTCCACTAGAGCAGGTTGCTCCAAGCCCCTGTGTCCAACGTGGCCTTGAACACTGCCAGGGATGGGGCAGACACAGCTTCTCTGGGCACCCTGTGCCAGCACCTCAGCACCCTCACAGGGAACAGCTTCTGCCTTAGACCCAACCCGAACTTCCCCTGCTTCAGTTTGAACCCATCCCCCCTTGCCCTGTCACTCCAGTCCCTGATGAAGAATCTCTCTCTTCATCTGGGTCAAAACAGGACACCGAACTTTACCATCAGTCTGCCCAAGTTGTTATCCAGCATCAACCTTTGTCCTAAAATATCTCAGGAGGAAACACTAAACATAAGAAGCAAAAAGAAAATGAATTCCAAAAAGCTCAACCACCACCACAACAGTAACAGATGAAACCCCACCACATCCACAACTCACAATAGTGGCCACTGATCTCCTGACAGAACAGAGGACGGTGCCTCCTCTTCTACAGGGCTACAAAACCCACCTAAGCACAGGGAATAGAACACTTAAAGCTGAGCTGTGTTACCTCAGTAGGTTTAAAATGAGAATCTCTCTCAGGGTTAGGAAAATAGAACCTCCCCTACCTGACAGACACGTTTTGGAGCACACGGAGGAGGGAAGAGAGATTTCTCACCATCCAAAGCCAAACAGTCAGACCTGGTAAATGAGGATCTCTTCCTTTTTTCCCCCCCAACACAATAGGTCTACCTCCTTCAAAGTTTCCTTCCCCACATACACATTGAAGTCCACAAAAATCTAGGTTAGGTCACAGCCCATTTTCTTTCCCCCTCCCTACAATGTACTGAAGTTGTTTTGAATAAGCTTCGTTTACATCTCTCCAACTTGCATTACCAGAAGCACTTAGATCTCCTGGGAGATCTCTTCCTTAATATCTAAGGACCTGAAGGCATTTTGGAAAGCAACAGAGAAGAGAAAGTTGGGGTTTTGGAAGCTCCTACCTGGAAAGTATACACCGCTTCATAGATCCTACCATCCCTAGCATAAAGCTCTCTGTTTGAACCTGGAAATAAAGCCCTTTTGGAAGAGAGAACAGGGAAACACAAAAGACAGCAGCAGATTGCTTTCCATGGCATTTTAGGTACTGTGACCAAAAGGTTGGATTCTAACACTCCAAGTGCTGCATTTTTGAGCTAGAAGGTCTCTCTCAGCTCCATGAGGATGAACAGTGGCTGCTGTGCTTGCTTCATACCAAGACAAGACCCAGGAGATACTGTAAGTGGATCATTAGAAGAGGGAAGCAAAGCAAATAGCCCAGAGCCCAGCATGATACACTTTGATCAGCCTGTTTGCCTCCTCATTTCAACACAGTAGTTCCCCTTAACGGGAGCAGCAACTCAAAACCCTACTTTCCTTCACAGTGCTCCTTTTAGACTGCAAAAGGACTCAGAAGGTGCTGCTTTCTTCTGCTGTCCTACCCTTTCTATCTAAACCCAAGCAGCTCCAACCAGGTTGAGCCCTCCTTAGCCCCTTGCCAAGCTGTTTAAGACTCCCCAAGGCTATTCCATCCTCCCTCCACTCCCAAGTCCCACTCGCCCGGCCTGGGAAAGTAGATGTGTGCAAGTTCTAACACACTTTGTTGCAGCATTTGGCATTTGCATTGTGCTTTCCCCACTTGCAAGATAAAGCTGAGGAACATTTTCCTGCATTCCCAGAATAGGAACAACATTTAATAAGAGTTTCTTCTTACCAGAGCTAGGCATGTGGTTCACTCTAGGTGGATTCAACAGCTCGACTGGCTGGTCTCTGCCAGAAAGCCCATCTGGAAAGAGAGAGAAAATAAAATGAAATCACATCAAGGCTATTTTTAGATATTCCAAGGATTAGAAGACACAAAAATCACTAACCAATTATCAGTGTAAAACAGAGACACAAGTAGCACAAATCAACAGAAACAAGAGCAGGAACAGGACAGCTTACAGTGTAACAACTGCTTACAGTTAAGCATGAAATCAAAGCTACTGTATCCCAAATTACACTCAGGTTTTCCTGGCCTTTTAAATCCACAACTGTTCCTGATCTCCATCCAAGGCTTATGAACCTTACCATACAATAACTACACGGCAACTCCTGCCTTGCTTGAAGAGCTGAGTGAGTTAAGACAGAAAGGCAGCCCCGTGAAGCCGAGTTGAAGAATGGCTGTAATATGCCAGGGAGATGTTAAGGAAACCTGACAAATCACTGCAGGAGATTAAAATGCAGAGACATGCATAACAAGCCCCATTTTGCATAAGTTTGGATTTCAGAAAGGCATTAAAAACATACTTTGTAAATGATATGCAGAAATCCATCTTGCTGAAGCAGTTCTCCATTTAAAAGATTTCAAAGATTGTATCTTGTATGCAGGTAGAGTTAAAACAGAAGAACGCAGTAGCTGCTGCTGGAGACTGCCCGACCAGATTTTCTAGTCCCCCATTCCCTTCCCAACTGCACCCCCCAATCAAAGTGGAAGCAAAAAAAAAAGCAGCTAAATGATGTTTTCAGTACTTCGATTGTGAAGACAGAAAACTACTCTCAAACCCATTTGGAAATCTCTCCACCTTTGCCAGTTCAGTCTCACTTGTTCTTCTCTAACGCCCTTCTGCACGCACAGATAGGATCAAGCCAAACCCTGTCTGGAGACATCAAAGCAGCCACCTCATCTCTCAGACAAAGCAAAGGATTCTAACAATGTGAAGGTGGCAGAGGAACATTTAAAAACATACCAAAGAAAACCCCCATCACACTTATTTTCTCCATTCCAGCTTTCTAGAGAGAAAACCTACTCGACCCTTCATCACTTGCATGGGTTTGTCTCCAGTGACCATACCCAGGGCAGCCTCGGACAACACGTCAATCAGCTATAACCACGCTGAGTTCTCCTTCTCCAACAAGTCATTTAGTTTATTCACTTTATAATTTGGGGGGCTTTTGGTTTGTTACTTCAAGGTTTTGCTGTACCAGAGTGGCCAGACTACAGCGGCAGTGGGATGGCGCTTGGCACAAGCAGCAGCAAATGACAATGAATGAGGAGGGAACTGGATTGAAGTAGTAGAGCAGAACACCAGCACTTAAACAACATCAATTCCTCAGCAAACTGCAACCCGACTTGCTGCTGAAGCTTCACTGTTCCTGTGCTGAACGTGCCAGCATGGCCCAGGGATCAGGAGCACCTCTCAGTGAGAGGTGGGAGCAGCACCAGGAGCCCCTGGATTTTCCTGGGGAGCAAGGGTACTTCCAGCATCCCTGCTGAGCTGCTTTAGAGGAGGAACTATCTACAGAACAGAGCCTTGTACCAGCAGCCTGGGTGCTCTGTGGGACAAACCTGGGTCAGTGCAGCCCAGACCCCCCCCCCCCCCCCCCGCGGCTCTGGG
>NW_009927026.1:22083-28399 GCF_000696875.1 Nestor notabilis | reverse complement strand
AGCTCAGGGAGGGGATCCTGCCCCTCTGCTGCGCTCTGGGGAGACCTTAGAGCAGCTCCAGGGCCTAAAGGGGCTCCAGGAAACCTGGAGAGGGGCTTTGGAGAAGGGATGGAGGGACAGGACAAGGGGAATAATTTAATTCTGCAATTTCCTTTCTGAGCACTAGGCTCTCCTGAGCTACTAACATGGATCCTTTACCCAGCAGCATCCAAACAGCTGTAGGCAAAAGCCAAACACTTTTACTCCAGCCCCCTCCATACATGCAGGCACAGTCTGTCTGGTTGCAGACACCACTTGCTGTCAGGATAGTGTAGGAGACTCCCCCAAATCAACACAGTCCTCCACTGGGTCAGCTATTGAAGATGCAGGCTACTCTTTTGCTCTGGATGGTGGTGGTTGTACAGCATCTCCGTTACTCAAATCTGTGATGTTCAGTACCATCAGTGAGCTTCCCTCAACGAAACACTGAGCATCTTGGACTCCAAACTTCGTGCACATGCAGAGTTAACTCGGCTTTTGAGCCCAAAAGCAAAGCAAAAACCCCCCAGAACACAAGCTTTGCCTTTTGAAGCAATTGAACATTCTTCTTGTCTCCACAGCTTCCTACAACAAGCTAAAGATGACACCCAAAGCAAAGAAATCATCTCAAGAGCCTAGGCAGTCAGTGTATTAGGAAATTGGAAATGCCATTGCATTTCATGAAGCATCATCTCTGCTGCCAACACAATGCTGACCAAAAAACCCCCAAACCAAAGCAACCACATACCTTCTGAAAGGAGCAAGACAAGGAAGACTTGACAATCCTAACTGTGCTCCATCCAATTGTGATCAAGTACTAACATCCATACACCAAACAGCAGGATTCCTCCTTGCTCAGCACTGCTGCTGCTCACAAAACCCTCGCTTTGATTGATTCCTTCTCTCAAATAGGTGAGCTAAACCAATGTCAAACTTGTAAAGAATCAAATAACCCTGAGAACTGACCACAGAGATGAAGTTTGGAGTCCCAGGCTGTGATTCTGTGCTCTACAGAACTTCAAAAGAGGAAAACCCAACCCTATGCTTTGCATATTCAACCACATCGCTTCACAGATCCTGTTGCACTATTAATACTGAAGATAAGCTGGTCACCCTGGGGGATCTGAGCCTCAAGAGAAGTGTGTTTTCAGCTATTGCTGCAGAGGGGTTTCTTACCACCATCACCGCAGATTCTCTCCTAAAGCAGTCGATGTATAGTTGAGCTTGTGTGACAAGGAAAAAGCACGATGGTTTATGCCAACACTTAGAAAACACTAAAAGAGTGCTCTGGGTCTGCAAATGTCCAACTGATTACAGTCAGTTTCCATCACAAACAAGTTTCATCCCCACCTCCTGCCTTCCCGAAGTATTAGCTCCGATCCTCTCCCTGCTTCACTGTGTAGCTACAGAGAGAGCTTTAGCAATCAGAGAACTAAAGGAAAAACACAGAAAGCACTAAAGTTACCTGTGCCACACACAGATCCCTCATCCTGCCCTGTACAGGGGTTGGAGCTGGAGGAGCTTTAAGGTCCCTTCCAACCCAAACCAGGCTGTGGTTCTATGACTCAATCTAATGATTTCACCAAGACCATCAGAGCAGCACAGGGGTGACCTGTCCCAGCTGTACCAGTTGGGCTGAACTGGGTAGATTCATCTCAGGGTTACTGGCAGCTGGTAATGAAAAGAGTTGCCTGCGGAGTGTCCAGTCCAAGGGCAAGACACGCTGCACGTCCATGGAGCCTGGATGGAAGCAGACACCAGCCTATCTGATTTATGGCTCGAGTTAGAGAACATTTAGTGTGGCTTCCTTTCCAGATGGGCATTTCTTCTCATTAATTAATAAGATGAAGCCATTATTAATAGATGGGATCTTAACACTTTATTTTTATCCTAGTCTGTTCCAAAGAGTCGCTTAAGTTACTTTAAAAACCTCGGCAGGACAGGTTTGGAGGTAGGTGGGTTTTCAGGATTCAAACATGTGGAAAACAGCAAAACCAAGACAAGATAGTTCCAGGATGCTCCAGAATAAGACAAAAACATGGATAAAAACCCCTCTGAAAAGATGAAGCAGCAACAACAACCAATGCAAACCCAAAACCAGATGAGGAAGTACAGCTTTACTCCTAAAGACGAATAATGAACAAAACCAGAAGGTTGAAGCATTCAGGGAGCTCTTCCATCAAACTGGAAGCAGCCACACTGTCATTAAGTGTTGAGCTTCAAAATGCAGGGCAGAACTGGGAAAGGAGAGGTTATTTAAATAGTTTTCCATGTATTCAGATCTTTCAACCCAATGCAAATCACCCTGCCCTGCTTGGATCCCTTGAGTAAAGTGCTGCACAACTAACAAGTCTCTTTAAAGGGCATCTGGAGTAAAGAAAAGTTCTATAGAGATGTGGAAGTCAAACTTTAGGAGAGGCAGGGGAGCAAGGCAGGAGCAAGAGGTGCAGAAAATGGGTGTTATTGACTAGGACTGGGTTTCCTGAAAGAAAGGAGAAGTTTAAGAGAGAGAACAAGAAATTAAATAAGCAGGTAACAGGAAAAGCCAGACAGAGCAAGGGGAAGCTGAAGCAGGCAAATGCTGTGTGTCTCTGTCAGTATGGCTGGCAACCTGGCAGAAAAGGTTGGGTTTTACTCGAGTTGAATAAAAAGACATGAAAAAAAAAAGCCCACCCTAAAACAAAACCAAACCTCCCCCCAATCCACATTGAGAGTCTACACGGGGCACATCTGTAAGAATCCTACAGTCCCTGGTTTGTGTTGGAAGGGACCTTGAAGCTCACCCAGCTCCAACCCCCTGCCACAGGCAGGGACACCTTCCACTAGAGCAGGTTGCTCCAAGCCCCTGTGTCCAACCTGGCCTTGAACACTGCCAGGGATGGGGCAGCCACAGCTTCTCTGGGCACCCTGTGCCAGGGCAATGATTCAGAAGCCATGAAGCTGATTCAGGATGTAGTAGCAGGTGCATATGCAAGATAAGGATGGTTACTCCTCAGGGACATGACAGCCTCTTTGGCCAAAACACTGCCCTTGGTTTAGATTCAGCACTAGAAGATGAGTTGTAGGCAATGAAGGAGAAACCCTCTGAGAAAGGTGAGATAAAGGATCTGCAGAACTCTGATTTCTCCAACAGCCTGTTCTCAGCTGAGGGAAGACAACAGAGTGGTCCAGAGGCTTCTTTGGGATAAGGAGTTACTTGCTAATGCAGTGAGTTTGAGAGCTCTCAACCCAATAGATTTCTGGTCTTCTTTAGGCATACACTTTCTGGACAAGACATCACTCTACAGCAGCAGTTGGTTCTAAGAAGGCAGGGAATTATGTCCCAAAACCTAAGACGGTGCCAGTGAACCACCATCCATGTCCTCCACACAACCTACTGCCACTTGCCATTCACTGCTTCGAGTTCCTTTCCAAGCTGGTTTTGAGGTTGCTTGGCACCAACCTGCAAAACCTCCAGTGGACTCTCCTGTTCCCAGGAACACAGGAGGAACTAGTGCTTTTTGTTTACCTATTCCCAGTTCTTGGATAAAAACATGGGAATACAGAGGAAAACTGTTGAGCAATAAGACATCAGCAACAGTCCCGAGTGAGGAACTGAAGAACTGTTTCCTTGCAAACCACTTGCAAGGCAGTTACCAGATGATTTGGGCTATTTTTATCCCAGGAAGATGCAGCTCAAAACTTGCCTCCATCCCTTCTGAGCCAAAACAGAAAGAAGCTGTAATCTCTCAGCGCCCAATTGATAAGAAGCCTTAGGCAGGACAAGGCAGCCAAGCCCAGGATAAAGGGCCATCAGTTGGCATCTGAGATACTATCCCAACCACATCCCTTCAACAGCATGCAATTAAAATTAAGCTTTTGCTAAGGTTAGAAAGAAAGGGGATGTTTCTGGATCAATGACTCTTAAATTTGTAGGTGTCATCAAGCAGACAGTTACCTTGTTCTCCTCACTGCTTCCTAGTAAAACAACTGGGAACCTGGCTCACAAAGAAGAGATCCATTCCCCTTCTTTCCACCCATGTCTACCTTTGAACACAACAATACTGCAATTTAGTGAAGGGCTCCAAAACACAATGAGTTTCACAGTTATTTTCACTCAAGTGATAAATAACTAGTGTGTGCTTGACCAGGGTTACTCTTAAAGCCTGTACCAACAGGAACGTTGCCAGGATCAGCCTGCACTTCGGAGCAAGCTCTTGAGCAAGCCCCTGGCTGCCGCACTTCCCATCCTTCTCCACATCCTGTGTTTTCGGTTGCATCTTAGCACAGAATCTGGACTTTTTTGGGGGGAAACACTTGAAACTCAACCCAAAACACCCTGCAACTCACTCAACATGCTGAGACATTAATGGAGACTTGTGTCTGGCGGACTGAACAGGGTGCCCAGAGAAGCTGTGGCTGCCCCATCCCTGTCAGTGTTCAAGGCCAGCTTGGACACAGGGGCTTGGAGCAACCTGCTCTAGTGGAAGGTGTCCCTGCCCGTGGCAGGGGTTGGGACTGGAGGAGCTTTAAGGTCCCTTCCAACACAAACCTTTCCAGGATTCTATGACTCAGTGACTGGACTGAATGAAGTCCTAAAGCCAGCTTCAAACACCTCCTCAGCATCATCTGCTGCGCTCCACAGAGCTGATCCTCCGCGTGGTACTTGCCATCACAGTCACAAGCTGTTCTTGCCTTCCCCTTTCCCAAGCTCCCTCCCTCTGGTGAAGGCTGCTTAGTGGTCCACAAGCCAGCACAAGCCTCAGCCCTTGTAATCACGCTGCTGTCAGCAGCTTACAAGGAGGTACACCCTGTGAAAAGAATGCCTCACTCTCACTGGCAGTGCCCACAACAATTCCACAGACCAATTCCAGGCCCCAAAACATCCTGGTTTAACCCGTTATCGCTACATAATGTACCACAATCACAATATATAAAGTTACCTTGCATTTTATACCCTAGTTGAGGGGTTGGTTCTGCTGAACAACATGGAAACAGCATTTATCTGCATTACTTCTTGGCAGGATTTGGGTGGTTGAGTGGGTGCTTCTGGTATCATTGTATTTCTCAAACCAGCCTATGCACTAACCTTGTAGTCCTGGGATGCCAAGCAGTTCAAACAGGCTCACTGAGGAATAAAAGCCTCCAACCATGACCATGAAGCACAGTCCACTCAACCATCCTGACTTGCATTTTAACGCCTGCAGCATGGAACACCAAGTGAAAATATGAGTTATGAGAATAGGAATTATCAGGGACATATGATTTATTTGTCTACTCATTTGAAATATACGGGGGGGGGGGGAAGTCTCCAGCATTTACAAGAAAGCAATTAAAGCAGCAAATGGATTATTTCTCTTTAAACCTATGAGAAAATGCTCAGTGCATATTTCCTCTCTAATTTGTCTGCACTCAAGGATCTATTTTTGGAAGTCTCCCTAGACTGTATTGTAGCACCACATGTACTGTAATGGCATTTTAATTAGCCCAGAGAGCTGGAAGATGCACTGTGCATCCAAAAGAGAAGCAGCCTAACAAAATGAGAGCATCCTTCTCTTCCCTTCTTACAGATTTACAGTCGCTACCAAGTCCAAATACCAATTCTGGCTTCAATTGGAATCGGCTGCTAGAAAACCCCAGAGCATCACAACGGCCTATGGAATACAACAGAAACAAACCTAGGAATTAAGCAATATTTACTCATACTTTAAATATGGATGGTAAGAAGAAAATGCTGCAGACAGAACAGGGGAGAGGAGACAATAAAGACAAACTAGAATTGGGCTCTAAATAGGTTTTGGCCTGCAAGTCAAATGAATCAAGCACCCCATTAGATGAAAGTTAATCCAATCCTGGTTATATGGGGTCGAGGTTTTTGTTCTACTGTCTGGGTTTTTAGTTAGTACTGACACTACTACTACATCTAATATCCAAGTTAGCCACCTGCCATTGCCAGTGAGTGATACAAAGCAAAACCATCAGCACCATGGTCTTGTATGTACTTAATTTGCTGTAATTCTCACTTCTTTCCCCCTGCGCTGGGCACTGGGGAGGCTGCACCTCGGATCCTGTGTCAGTTCTGGCCCCTCACTGCGAGAGAGACATTGAGGTGCTGGAGCGGGGCCAGAGAAGGGCACCGGAGCTGGAGCAGGGCCTGGAGCACAAGTGTGATGGGGAAGGGCTGAGGGACCTGGGGGTTTAGTGTGGAGAAGAGAAGGCTCAGGGGGACCTGATCGCTCTCTGCAACTGCCTGACAGGAGGATGGAGCCAGGAGGGGGCTGGTCTCTGCTCCCAAGGAACAAGGGATGGGACAAGAGGA
>NW_009927026.1:20269-21988 GCF_000696875.1 Nestor notabilis | reverse complement strand
CAGCGTCCCTGCAAGTGTTCACAGCCCGTGGAGCTGAGGCCGCAGTGCCAGGGGTTAGTGGTGGCCTTGGCAGGGCTGGGAATGGTGGGACTGGATGAGCTTAAAGGGCTTTTCCAACCTGGCTGACTCTGTGATTCTATACTTACTTTTGATGCAGTAGAAACTAAGTCAGGCTGATGTCCACCCTGCTTACAAAGAGGCTGACATAGCTGGAATCAAGACCTGCTTCCTGTCCTTGACAATCCTGATGACTCCAGAGACATTCATAGCTCCAGACGCCAAGTGGGACGTTCCCCTGAAGCCAGCAGCTGATCACAGCAGTCAGCACATTGCAAGCAAGAACTATGATGGGTTTCAAGCTTTCTTTTGTATTCTAATCCACATGTGTATTTCACAAGGGTCAGAAGATACTCGGGGGTGACGTCTACAAGAGCTTCATACTGTTTTCCTACCTAGAATGTAGTAAGGATAAACCCAACAGATCCCACTTTGGTTACCATCAAAGTAAAAAGCATGTAGAACCATTACTAAGAAAAACAACCTTTAATATATTACTAGGAAGTAATCCTAGAAGCAAAATACCTAAGCTCCATCACAACAGGAAACGCTGGGGTCCCTCAAGGTGTTCACAGATTAATACCCAAATGCCAACATCCTCCTTTCCAAATGGGTTCTATTTCCTGTGCCATTATTTGCCTTAGTTCTTTGCAGTGGGAGGATAATGCAGCTCCTACTAGACGTAGAACCATAGAGCTCATCTCAGTCTCCCCTCTGGCAGGTTCAAGCCATGAAGACAGTCCATATGCACTGTCCTCATGTCAACTGATGTACAGGTTCCTGAAATTTAGACTTCATGTATTTTTAAATCCCAAGGGGAAAAAAAACCAAACCAAACCCCACCATCATTTCAAAGCATCTAAAAGTAGATTCCACTTCCACAGACTTGGTGGAACAGCAATTTCCCCCTTTGCAACGCAGGAGCAGAGACTCTGCTGTTTCTTGCTATAAATATATTCATAGATATTTCTGCTGGCACGAAGCACTTCAATTTTCAAGGCAAGAGATTCATCAACTCTTCCGGAGAGCTCCATCCTTCCCGGCTTTTGTTCTGTCACTGAGCACAAGCTCCTGGCAGGAGTGGAGGAGGGGACAATCTGCCACCATCTGCAGGGTGCTCTCCATCTGAAAAGGTGGCTGTCCTCGAGAAATCAGCACAGGCCAAGCCTCAAACTGGAATATTATGTTCAACCAACAGCCTCTTTCCAAAAGCCCTTGTGCAAAATGTTCCTTGCTCCCTGCTAAGTGCAGGAGGAGGTTTGGGGTTGGTTTGGGTTTGATTTGGCTTTTTGGGGCTTGATTTGGTTGGGAGGTTTGGGGGTTTGTAAGTTTTCATGGAGCCTTTTAGCAGGAGTGAAGCAAAGTTTCTATCCCTGCAGTGTTCAAGGCCAGGTTGGACAGGGCCTTGGGTGACGTGGTCTAGTGGAAGATGTCCCTGCCCATGGCAGGGGGTTGGAACTGGGTGATCCTTTCAAAGCCAAACCATTCTGTGATCCTTCTTGGTATGAGGATATGGTGAAGTCAGTATTCCACAGTCACTGATAAATATTTCGACAGGAGATCAGCATTATCAATGTGAGGTCCTTCATCTGCTGAGCCAGAACCCAGGAATGTCAGCCCACCAAAAGAAGCCAACTCCACAGGATCCCCTTGGCATTCAGC
>NW_009927026.1:18876-20250 GCF_000696875.1 Nestor notabilis | reverse complement strand
GCTGCTGGCACCCGGCCATTTCCCAATCACACACTATTCAGAACACATGAATTCAGGGTTGATAGCTACACGTTCCCAGATACAATGCTGCCTGAATCCAAACTAACGCTCCAGTAGGCTTTCAGAACTGATTGGTGATACAAAAATGAAGCAAGGGAAGAAAAAAACACCTTGAAATTATCTGCAATTGTCAGCAAGTGGAGACCTACGAAGCACATTTTAAAGACAGGAGAGAAGGTTCAATAACCTGCTTGATTTTCCCTTCTCTCCAGTTGAATCAGCTGCCAGGAAGAAATCCAGCTGAAAGATAACCTGGCTCTTCTAGAGGTTCAAACAAGACTCCTGCCCTCGCAGGACACTATGTACAAGCTAATAAGATACCAAGAGAAGAAAAGGCTTTGCCCCCTTACAGAGGGAAGGAATTCTATGTTAACATGACCCCAACACCAGGGGTGTCCCTCCTCACCCCAGCCTGCATTTAGGTAGCACATGCTGTAAATCAGGCTTCTCCACAACCCTATTTCCAAGGCAGGCTGTGTCCAAAGGCTCTGAGCCTTTCCACAGCAGCAAAGGGAAGTGATAATAATGACTCAGCAACCCATTACACTAATGCCTTCAGAAAGCAAAGTAACCCAGGGAAAATTCCTGGATGAAGCAGAAGGCAGGGAGAAAAGCAGCAAAGGAAACTGATTCTTGGATCGCTCCCTGGACACTGCCAGCAATGGGAATCATCTCCGATTGCACTACAAAGCAGATGCCTTCTCTCCTCACAAGCTGCAGCTTCTTGAGTGGATGGCAGAATTGGAAAGACCAGAGGAAAAAAAGGGAGGTTTGTTAAGGAAAATAGACACAGAAACAGAGCCATCAGCAAGCAGAGCAGGACATGGGCTGGGAAGCCTTTTTTCCACACAGCTTGTCAGAGACCTCCAGCTTCAGAAGCTTGAATGAGACCCCAAGAGGGCTCTTCTCACCTCCCTGCTGTCACACCAGTGTTATTCAGTGTGCAGCAGAACACCACGCTTGGAAACAACAGCAGCTCTATAGAGCTTTATCCCCCCTGTATCACAGTAACCATAGCTGCCCTCTCCCCACAAGGCTTGAATCATGTAGGACAGTGTAACTGGTTAAACCTGGCTCCCTCCATCTTCACATGCATCCAATCTCACTGGCAGGATTCATCACAAAGCCATCCTAAGGGAAACCAGCCTGCTCCCACCTACCCACTGCGAGGGCTGGCTTGATGGGATCCATAAGAAAATGCCTTGCTTCATTCTACCTGTTCTATCCATCAGGCCAAATCTTCATCCAATGAACCTGTACTTGAATATATCACAGAATCCCAGCCTGGTTTGGGTTGAAGGGACCTTACAGCTC
>NW_009927026.1:8273-18825 GCF_000696875.1 Nestor notabilis | reverse complement strand
TTGAGCACTGCGCGGGATGGGCCACCCACAGCTTCTCTGGGCACCCTGTGCCAGCGCCTCAGCACCCTCACAGGGAACAGCTTCTGCCCAAGAGCTCATCTCAATCTCCCCTCTGGCAGGTTCAAGCCATTCCCCTTGACCTGTCCCTACATCCCTTGTCCAAAGCCCCTCTCCAGGTTTCCTGGACCCCCTTTAGGCACTGGAGCTGCTCTAAGGTGTCCCCTTCAGGAGCCTTCTCTTCTCCAGCTGCCCCAGCCCAGCTCTCCCAGCCTGGCTCCAGAGCAGAGCTGCTCCAGCCCTCGCAGCAGCTCCGTGGCCCTGAGGAACACCATTTGCCATTGGTCTCCACTTGGATATTGAGCCATTGACCACGACTCTGTGAGTGCAACCATCCAGCCAATTCCTTATCCACCAAGTGGTCCACCCACGAAATCCATCCAGTTTAGAGACAAGGATATTGTATCGGATAGAGCCAAACGCCTGCACAAGTCCAGGCAGATAATGTCAGTTCCTCTTCCCTTACCCACCAACGCCAAAGTAGAAGCTCATAGAAGGCCACCACATTTGTCAGGCATGACATGCCTTCAGTGAAGCCATGTTGGGAGTCATCAATCCCCCCCTTATTGCCCATGTGCCTTAATATAGTTTCCATGTAGATCTGCTGCATGATCTTGCCGGGCACCAGTGAGAAATCCTTATGTTTTCTGGATGAGAGACAAGCTGACCTATTAGAGCCTAAACTGCAATTCACCCTAAGCTTACTGAAGACAGCAATCACATCTAAGATGCCACCATCTCTCTCAAAAAGGCAAAAAGATAAGTTTTGTCTCCTTGCTTTGCACATATTTTGGGTACGTGCACATTGAGTAGGGAATTGGTAAAGTTTGGGCCATTGTTTCTGTGCAGTCATATAATAGTGCACCCATAGTAGTTACTACCAGAAATACCCCAGTGAGGAAGAGTTGCAATAGCATCAGGTGTGTGAAGGAACATCCACATGAAAGGAACAAGCTCCATTCTCCAGGCTTTTTACTTACTGAATTCATGGTTAAGCTGCCATGCACACACCACACCCCCCAAAAAAAATCACCCATGTTCAGAGGTCAAAATCCTTTCAAACATGCTAATTCAGGCTGCTCAAGACAGAAAAGCCAATGGAGACAGTGCCCAACAAAAGGCAACTGTTCCATCAAAATCAGCAGCTCAACCCCAAAATGATCCTGGAGGTTCCCCAAATAAACAATGCAATGTCTGACACACACTTTGTACAGAGAGCACTGGATGGTGCCCACAGAAGCCAGGTCAGGGTGTTACCTGCCCACACTCACACGAGAGGAGGACACCAAAGAGCTGTTTCTGCTGTTATGATAACAGCAACAGCGTTTTGCTTCTTGTCAGAAAGAAGAAAGGCATTAATGAACCTTCTGAAGTGCTCGTGGGTGCATGCTGGTAGTGGTCCATCGAGAGAGCCCTGGAAGGAGCTCTGCCCAGCTCCCACCTCAGCTGCAGCTCATCCTTCCAGGATTATGGAGGGTCCTGTTTGGGTTTTGGGCACATTTCGACACACAGACCTTCTGTTCCAAGAAAGTATTTAATGTTTCCTTTTGTTGCACCAGCACATGCATCTGGCAGGCACTTAGAGGCTTGTGCCATCAACTCGGAGCAAGGTCTCCCAGCAGGGAAAGTATCACCACTCAGGCTCTCCCAAAACCTCACTTGCCAACAGAGAAAGCACAAGTGGTACCACCTCACAACCACTGAAAGCCAAGAAAGCTCCTCACTACCTGACCTTCTTGTTGAACACTGTTTGTGCCACAAGCCCTGGTTGCTCCCCGGGCTCACAACCAACCCGAGGCAGGCTCCACTGAATGAGGCTCTCCAGCTTGCTTCCAGATTTGCTTCTCATAACAGGATGCACTGTTTTAGCTGCTGGCTGTACAGCTGGACCCCGGAGGAGGTGCTAGGAATGGATGGGAAGGGAAAGCAGAGCTGAACTGATAGCCAGCTGAGCAGGCACAACCCCTCAGAAGCACAAAGAGATGTTCTGTACAATGCAACACCAGCATCCATGGATGCTGCCGTGTGTTCCTCTACATTCCACTCCAGGAAGCTCTGATTTTCAACCATGAGCTTCATCCTACATGGTTCCAGGTCTGAGTTCCTACTCAGGCTCTTCCACTGCAGCAATTCCTTACGCTCTATGGGTTCTTTCACATCAAAAGCCTCTTCCACTCTGCTCAGGGTGATTCAGTACACTCGGATCTGTGAGACCCAGGACACTGGGACACACGCTTCCATTAGGATCAATTGTGTGCTGTGTGCACAGAATCTTCATCTCAGCCTCCAAACTGTTGCATTTCTCACAAACCTGAGCCTCCCTCAATCTCTTCTCTGTCTAGGGGAAGGCCAGGCTGGTTTACACTGTCACTACTCCCTGTTGTTGATGAAGATGGAACTCACATTCTCGTGACACTGAGACTGCTCACAGAAACCAACTTCAGCCTGTGACTCAGAGATGGGACTCACCCAGAAGACATCTCCCAACACTTAACCTCAGTTCCTGCTTTGATTCCCCCCTGATGATGGAAAGCAACAGATCTGGCACATGAAAATCTCACCCGCATCATGAGACAGAGCCCATTGACATCTCCATTGCACTCAACATTTCTTTCTTCCCTGCTCTATTGCAAATGGGGTTAACACAAGCTGAAATGCTTATGGAATAATAATGGGGTTTTCTTACCACTTTAGTGGATCATTACTCCACAGTTATCTTCTACAGTAGTATTAGATAGTATTAGTAATACAGATTTGCTACAGTAAAAGCATCTGAAATCACATTAAAACACAGTAACATGAGAACAGCACATTTTGAACCAGAAATTTCTAATCCCTGGTCTGTTGAGGAGCAAATTCCTCTTTCCAAGTCAAGGAGAAGCAAGTCCCTCTGGCCATGGAGCCAACCCAACATACTGAGCTTTGAATATGTTCAATATAACATCAGGGCCTAAGTACCAGGGGGTGTAAAATGTGTTGTCTGCCACCTTCCTCCCTTCTTCCTGGAGCTGCCTGTAACCCGGTGCCTGCACATAGCCGAAATGCTCACTCATTTGCCAGGCACTGCAACAAAATAAGGCCCTTACACAACTGGAACAGGCTCCTGTCCCGCTGAACAGCTTGCAAGATACTTTGACTCTCCTGACTGATGGTGCTGAGCAGCTTCAAACAACAAGAAGGCTTGTTAACATGCAAAATGTACCAAAAGAAAGGCACAACCCCACTCTGTGCCAAAGCTTCCTTGACATGCATCCAAAGGGGACCTGAAAGGATGCTGGAGAGGGATTTTCATCAGGATTGTAGTGATAGGACAAGGGGTGATGGGTTCAAACTGAAACAGGGGAAGTTCAGGTCGGATCTAAGGCAGCAGCTCTTCCCTGTGAGGGTGCTGAGGCGCTGGCACAGGGTGCCCAGAGAAGCTGTGGCTGCCCCATCCCTGGCAGTGTTCAAGGCCAGGTTGGACACAGGGGCTTGGAGCAACCTGCTCTAGTGGAAGGTGTCCCTGCCCGTGGCCGGGGTCGGAGCTGGAGGAGCTTTAAGGTCCCTTCCAACCCAAACCATCCTATGACTCTATGATTCTATTTTATGATATTCAACTTATATAGTACGGATTTGGAAAGAAGTTACGAAGGAAGAGGCGTTACTTTTACATTCATTTCCAGAGAGAGCATTCAAGGTCCATTAAGCATTCAACAAAACTATTCTGTAAAGATATGAGCTCATAACTCCAGGCAGCATATGTCTCCTCTCCAGACAGTCCTTCTTGTGAAAGCAGTGTTGCTTCTGAGGGCGAGAATCACTGAAATGAGAAACATGGGCTTATTTTGTCCAGTCTGCCCTAGTTTGGAGCCCTTTCATCTTCCTGGCTCTTTAGCAGAGCCAGAAGTATAACACAGAGACTCAGAGCTGGGATTTGTCTTTGTTTCTAGGGAAAAACAATGAATAAATCGCAGCAGCAGCAGCACGGGAGAGGGAAGAGTGTTCCCATGCGGTGTGGGCAGTTCTGACGGCATCACCCTGGGTTCTGGGTGCTGCTTCTAGTGGCTTCCAATTAATAATTGCCTGATTTCAAGGCGACATCATAGAATCACAGAACCAACCAGGCTGGAAAAGCCCTTTAAGCTCACCCAGTCCAACCATTCCCAGCCCTGCCAAGGCCACCACTCACCCCTGGCACTGAGGCCTCGGCTACCCGGGCTGTGAACACTTGGAGGGACGGTGACTCCAGCCCTGCCCTGGGCAGCCTGTTCCAATGCCTGAGCACCCTCTGGCCAAGGAATTGTTCATCAGCTCCAGCTAAACCTGCCCTGGGGCAGCTTGAGGCCGTTTCCTCTTGTCCCATCCCTTGTTCCTTGGGAGCAGAGACCAGCCCCCTCCTGGCTCCATCCTCCTGTCAGGCAGTTGCAGAGAGCGATAAGGCAGCGTTCAAGGCCACGTTGGACACAGGGGCTTGGAGCAACCTGCTCTAGTGGAAGGTGTCCCTGCCCGTGGCAGGGGTTGGAGCTGGAGGAGCTTTAAGCTCCCTTCAACCCAAACCATTCCATGGTTCTATGATTTCATACTTTGCCAAATGACAAATGCTTCCACCAGCTTTGGCTGCACCTTTCACTGTTGTACACCAGCAGCTATTTTTGGTTTCCTTTCCTCCAGCCAGTAATGGAGAAACCAGCCCTGTTCATCTCTCATATGTTGCCATGATGCCTTTTGCTGGCAGAGCAGCATCCTGAGGCACATGGCAGTGACAGCCCTGTCAAACCACAGTACCATTCAACAGCCTCCCTGAAAAATCCATTCTGGCCCACTTCAGGATACATGGATCGCCCTGCGAGCAGGGATGGTCCATCCTTTGTACCCCAAATGCAAAAGAGCAGTTGAAAACACTTGACTTGTGTCAATTCAGTTCTTCTAGATGAGATTTCCCTCTGCCCTGTGAATATTTTCTCACTTCTTCAATTGGAAAAGTATCAAGGCAAAGCTGATCCCACCATTATCCAAGTGCTACACAAGGACTTCATCCAAACTGAAGCCTTCGGACAAGCTTTCAGCACAGCTCCAGCAAGCTCACACACAAACAGACCTGCAGAACAAGCCAGATCTCAGCTGCAAGCTCTGCATCAACTCAAACTCAACCCAACATTGGCCAACAAGAAAACCCCAGACTGGTTTGGGTTGAAGGGACCTTAAAGTCATCCAGTTCCATGGGCAGGGACACCTTCCACTAGAGCAGGTTGCTCCAAGCCCCTGTGTCCAACGTGGCCCTTGAACTGCCAGGGATGGGGCAGCCACAGCTTCTCTGGGCACCTTTTCTTACCTCAAACTCCTCCTCATTCCCCAAGGCATGTACTTGACAGTTCTCTCTGAACATACTGTTCTCAGTGCATGGTTTAAAGTGCCCCCGTGCCCCTGCATGGCTGTCAGCCTGTCCTCCTGTCTCTGGCATACACGAGGTTTGACCTTTTCAGATTTACATTTCGAGAGCTCAGAATCTTTGTGAGCTCTGTTACAGGGAGAAACGAACCAAGAGGAATTTCTGGAATGGGCAACTGGACTCCTGATGTTTCCTAAGGCAAAACACACACTGCTTGTGTTCCAGCTCCCTAATGCCCTGGTAAACAAGAGAAAATTGAATGACAAAAGCAACCTAAGGAGCTGGAATCCTCGGAAAGATGGAAAACAGACTTCCACAGCTGCCCACATGAAGTGAAGATGCTGCAGCAGCTCATGTAGCATAAACAATGCTCTAAAGGAAGAATGAAGCTGGAAAAAAAATCATACAGAGCAGCAACTGTATTTCCAAGTGAAGAAAAGCCAGGCAGTTGCTTCCCAATGTGTCCCACCATCCTCACATTTCTCCTTTTCCTTTGTGCTGCAGATGCCACACTCAGTTTAAAGGGGTACGTAATCCATGCAGCTGCCTCAGTACCAGCATTACAGTGTGTTCTGTGGGATCCCCCAGCCCTTTCTCTCCAATGCCAGCCCCAAGAGGGAAGCACACAGGCTTTTCCTCGTGTTCAACACTTGTAATACACGCTCTGACCCTAAACCACCAGATTTACCAGTGCTCCCACTCTGTGACCATATCAGTACTGTTGCACAGGAGAGCAGAACCAGGCTCTGGGATAAGGCTGATCCTGGATAATGATGACCACTTCTTATAGGCTTGGCTATTCAAAGTATTACCAAACTTAGGCTTCCTCAGTCCTAGATGTTCTATAGTACTATAAAGCCCCCATGTCCAAGAGGACAAGCAAGAACACAGAACAGAATACGCCATCAGCACCAATATTAAGTTATGGCATGAAGGAGTTTGAAGTGGGGAGAAATCCTCTTGGTCATTTTACTAAAAACAAATTAACCCTTTTTATGGATAACTTTAACATGACTATCATCGAATATTGGGAGCATGAAGAGGAAGAGATGGGCTAAGTTGAAGGAGAGGCAGCATCTCCCAAGCATCTTCTCCATAGAGTCCCTACCCCAGAGCTGGCACCTCACTTTGGAACTTGCTATCCTTGCCTCCGACAAAATGCTTCATCTCAAAACCATTCTCCATCAAAAGAAACTCATCTGCAATGTAGAATGAATTGGTGAAGGTTAAAATGTATTCCATCACCGGTGGGTATTTCCAGCACTGTATCACTGAACAGACAGGAATGGCACTAACGTGCACGTACAACCCTTCCGCTTCAGAAGCACTTGTCTCTCTTTAGCAATGCTCTCCTAAATGACTAGACCATGCACAGTCTATCCATCTCATCCTCCATCAATAACATCTATTGATCAGAAATCCAGCAAAAAGCCATAAGAAACAGCTCACTGCACAAGAGACAGCTCATGGCACAGACGACATGGGTATTACCGTCAGAAGGGAGATGAGCAGCACAAGACTAGGAAAGGTGCAAAGAAGTAGGAGAATAAGACACAGCACCTTGATAGTGCTGCTCGGGGCTAACAGCAGCTCACAACAACCATCAGCTGCTGAACAAAGCAGCTAGAAAAGTGAGAGCCATCACCAGAGCTTTGTGACACAGCAGTTGGTCTGTGGTACTACAGTCCCCTGCCCTTCCAAAACCAAGAACCAAGAGGATCCGGGTGTTTCTCTGGATATGCTGTACACACAGTTGTCACAATCCGAGTGCCACGGCCCCCAAAAAACACCCAAGGAAGCAGAAAAGGCACCTCTAAGTCTTCAATGGATAGCTGATTGTCCACCTCCAAGGAATTAAAGGTTGTACTGCACCAAGGAGAGAACAAATCATCAAATGAATGAAGTGATTTTATTCATTCTTAAGTCAGGATTCCCAGCACGAAACACATATTGGATCATCTGGGGCTTATTTGAGCCCCAAAGTGAAAACACAAGGTACTCTCCACCACAGTCACAGCCCGGTTTGGGTTGGAAGGGACCCTAAAGCTCATCCAGTTCCAACACATCACTTTGGTGGCTCTCAGGGAAGGGCACTCAGTCTTACACCAGGTTCCATAAACACCCATCAAATGATTCCTTAAACCACCTAAGGCAAAGCTATTTTTACCCCCGTGGACAGCAGCAGAAACACAAGCTTATCTGTGCAAGGTGGTGGGGGTTATTATGCACGGAACATTATCATCTGTCCTCGAAAGTAGATATTATAAAGTCATCAAAAAGGACTTTGAACGTGCAGTTTAGAAATGCACAGATCAATGCGGCTCTTGTTTATCTGCAGTTCAGGAACCTGCCCTCTTAAGGGGACACTGCACGTGATGCTTTATGATAGACTATAATGTGGAGCTGGACTCCTATGTGCGTACTCCTCTCCAGACCTGGCAGAGAGGAGATCCTAGAGCAGCTCCCAGTGCCTAAATGGGCTACAAGAAACCTGGAGAGGGGCTTTGGACAAGGGCCTGTAGGGGGAATGGCTTTAACGTGGTTCAAGAGCCTGCTCTAGCAGCAAACCTGAGCTTTTTTGGAGGCAGAAGCATTATTGCTGCAGCAGCAACAGAGCAGAATTGAAGCATGGGCAAACTCACCACCAGAATGAAGCCCCTCACATGTCACCAAGGCCCCCATTTCCATGCTGCATGGGGAACAAGCAGCCCATCTCCCTCTTCCAGCCGAGCAGGCACCACCAGCCACACATTTCCTCTTGTAACACTGAGTTCATGGTGTAGAGACACTACCAAAACACGCTCAGGAGTGGATTGATGCTCTGCAACTGCACCCATGTTTGCCAAAGCAGGAATACACTTCATCATGAAGCAGCTGCTGGGCTAAAACCTGCATTCTGAGATGCTTCAAAGCTTGCAAGGGTAAAAGACACGCGGAGAGAGACCAGCCACATGCGGTCCTAAAACCCCCTGCCCAGCGTTATGCTGGTTTTGTAAGTCCTCCCTTCCCTAAGTTCAAGACCAGCCTTGGTTTGTTCAAAGCCTTCTGTACCTCTCTGCCCTTTCACTCCCTCATTAGCTTGACCTGGAGCCATTTCCTAATTTCGAAATGCACTTGGTCATAAATCAAAGTGCAAAAGGTGCTTCAGAACAATTAAATCGCTGCAAGCTGGTGACTGTTGATCTTTACAACGTTGGTAACTCCTTAGCAGGGAAATACCCTTCTAACAGTTGAGGCAGAGGAGCAGCTACTCTGGTCGTAGGCTAGATTCTCAAGGGTTTGTTAGCCTCTAATAGCAGGACTCATGAAAGCACCAGACATGACACAGCCACTTCTCAGCCCGTGAAGACCTGCAAGACAAGGAGAGTTCCAAAGGTACCAGGAATCCAGATGTAGACTCCTTAAACAAAGATTTGTCCAGTGTTCCACAAACCAGAGGAGAATTTCTGCTCTCAGGAACCATCTGACTCAGCTGATTTCTGTCACACATCTAACAAGGGCACCTCCCTGAAGTGCTCCTAAACACCAACGTGGAACTAACGCCAACACTTGCAAACACTCTTTATTTCCTTACATAAATCTCTTCCCTGCAGACAGCCACATGCAGACAACACGGTGATAGAACAGGTCCCTTCTTAAAGCTGTCCTCCTTAAGCAGATGAAAACAGGACGTTGTCCCTTCAAAGCCTCAAGAAAGCAGAGATCCAGACACACACACGCTGCGAACACCCCCTCTGAGCCATCGTGAAACAAAGAGAAGGGATCAACACAACATTTCCAAGAGGAAGGGACCCACTTCTCCCACTTTTGGAGGGAATTTCGATTTTTTAACTATTTTAACCTTTATTTTACATTCACTTTTCCTATATGCAATAGGAGGAGAAACGCTGCAGAGGAAACAAGATCCTGGAGAGCAGCACCATGGTAAGCACCAACGTTGTCCACATCCTAGTTCTGCCATCACTAGGAGAGGAGGACCCAGGAGCAGAGTAGTATGACCAGGCTCTTCAATCAAACTACTTCTGTTTTACCAATAGCATCTAAAGGAAAGCAGGTTTCCCAGTCATATAATCCATAGGCATTAGAATGCATGGAATCCCCCTCTACCACCACACCTGATGTAGGCAAGAAGAGTCTGTCACATTGACAAGGAAGGATATGGAAGAGCACAGGGGTGAGTCTTCTAACAACTTAAACCAAGACTAAACAAAGATATTTGTGCAAGGAAAAGTTGGAAACAGTTGGGCACATGAGGGTTCTTTCTAACATTCCTGGAGAAGAGAACGTCCAGAGAGACCTTAGTGGAGCCTTCCGACAGCTAAAGAGGCTTCAGGAAACCTGGAGAGGGGCTTTGGACAAGGGATGGAGGGACAGGACAAGGGGAATGGCTTGAACCTGCCAAAGGGGAGATTGAGATGAGCTCTTGGGCAGAAGCTCTTCCCTGTGAGGGTGCTGAGGTGCTGGCACAGGGTGCCCAGAGAAGCTGTGGCTGCCCCATCCCTGGCAGTGTTCAAGGGCAGGTTGGACACAGGGGCTTGGAGCAACCTGCTCTAGTGGAAGGTGTCCCTGCCCGTGGCAGGGGTTGGAGCTGGATGTGCTTTAAGGGCTCTTCCAACACAAACTGGGTTCTGTGATTTAGGAAGATTGTTTGATCTCTCCCTCCAAGTAATTGCATATAACTGTGAGCTCCCATACTACAAATACATGATGTAACGAGCTGCCAGAACAGCTCCCTCCTCACCAGTCTGCCTCTGAGGATTAAAACCAGCTAGCAACAACACCCCCAAGTCTGGAGAAAGAGACAAGCCAGCCTCTTGGTGTTCATTTCCACTGAGCTTGTCCAAAACCCAATTAAAACCAGCCCAAAATTTACCATCAGAGAAGTCCAAAGGACATATATATGGGTAGAGAAAGCCCAAACCTGCATGTTCTCCAGGGTTTTATCAACATTTAGAGATCTCTTTTAAAAGTTTGGGAGAACATGAGGAATTAATAGACTGCCATATGCCCATGTGCTGCATTTGCTCCAGCAATTTATTCTTATAGCTATTTTATTACCTTCTTTGGGAACTGAGCGAGATAAGGATCATCATCCTGACACTTGGAAATTAGCTTGTTTCTATGACT
>NW_009927026.1:0-8262 GCF_000696875.1 Nestor notabilis | reverse complement strand
GAAAGCGGGAATTAATCCTCTCATTTCAGCCTGAAAAATAGTGAGAGCAAGTCCAATGAAGGGAAAATAAATTGCTTTGTGTTTGTAGGAAGGGGGGAAAAAAGAAGTGTTTGGAAGAGCAATGGCCTTATTATGCTGGCAAGCCTACAGCCCATGAGATCAATGTTTTGATGAGCACAAGGACTGGTGCCAGAGGGGGACGGGAAGGAGGAGAAGAGACTTCAATGAGCTGAAAGTGAGGAGAAAGGAAGAAGCAGGGAGGTGGTTTGAGACTGAACTAGGTCAAGGGTGGGTTTAAGGACAAGGGAAAGCAGAGTGTGTTTGTATAGGAACATCAGGGCTAAGGGGGACCTCAGACATGGGTATTGGAGGCTGGGAGATAAAAGGAAGAAACACAGTCGCTCTCACCTGCAAGGGAAAGGTGTATACCAAGAGATGGCAAAAAACAAGGAAAAGCATTTACAGTGGACCTCGTGTACACCAAGACAGCATCCACCTCCATAGCATCATAGACTCAACCAGGCTGGAAAAGCCCTTTAAGCTCATCCAGTCCAACCATTCCCAGCCCTGCCAAGGCCACCACTCACCCCTGGCACTGAGGCCTCGGCTAACCGGGCTCTGAAAACTTGGAGGGACGGGGCATCCAAGCCTGTTCCAATGCCTGAGCACCCTCTGGGCAAGGAATTGTTCCTCAGCTCCAGCTAAACCTGCCCTGGGGCAGCTTGAGGCCGTTTCCTCTTGTCCCATCCCTTGTTCCTTGGGAGCAGAGACCAGACCCCTCCTGGCTCCATCCTCCTGTCAGGCAGTTGCAGAGAGCAACAAGGTCCCCCCTGAGCCTTCTCTTCTCCACACTAAACCCCCAGGTCCCTCAGCCCTTCCCCATCACACTTGTGCTCCAGGCCCTGCTCCAGCTCCATTCCCTTCTCTGGCCCCGCTCCAGCACCTCAATGTCTCTCTTGCAGTGAGGGACCAGAACTGACACAGGATTCGAGGTGCAGCCTCCCCAGTGCCCAGCGCAGGGGGGTGATCACTGCCCTGGTGCTGCTGGCCATGCTATTTATACTTCCAGCGTGCCTCCCCTGCAAGGAAAACCTTCACAAAAAGGGCTCCAAAAGGGAACAAACCAAACCTCTGTGGATTTCCAGGAACAGCTCCGTAACTCTATTTTAAGTGAAGAGCAGATCTGACTGTTGTGGCTTTTGGGGTTGTTGCTTTTTTGGTAACGCCTCTCCAAAAGGCTTTACTGCGCATCAGCAGCATGAAGTCGTGTCCCACCCCAAGGCTGAGTTTGCCAAAGGGATTTATTTCTGGGCTCACAACCCGTGTCGAGGTGGGAGCTCCAGCTTGGCATTGACACTGCCTGGCTCGCGATCCTGCTGCAGTCACAGTTTCTGGGTCAGAAAGTACAGACTTCATGTCTAAAAGTATAGAGAATTCTGCAGGAAGGGCCTCCCACGTCTGGAGATCTGGAAAGATGAGTCTGTACCAAGTTTAATTTGAGCAAAGTTCTGCTCAAAAAGAGGAAGAATTAAATGGAAAGGCAAACCTGGGTCCCTTTACCTAAATACACTCTTCACAGAAACCTCCTGGCCTAGTGATGGCAGAGTTAGGACAGGGACAAAGTTGGTGCTTACCATGGTGCTGCTCGCCAGGATCTCGTTCCCTCTGCACGACACCCAACAGCAATAAAACCTTGGGGTTTATTATGGAATAACCCCCATGCTTCCAGAAGGAAACCTGCATCTGTCACGCTCAAACCCAAACCTTGTACAATCCCAAATGCACAGAGCGCAGTGATAACTCATGACCCCAGTGGAAGAGGTCTGGGGGAATGGAAGGAAAAAGAACAGCAACTCCTCATCTCCCGCTTAAATCTGATCTCTCCCCTCAGAGTTTGAGCCCACTGAAGCCAGTTGGAAGAGGCTCTGCTCAAAAGCACTCCCTCACACACTTGCCTTGGGCCTGCATTCCAAAGTGCACACAAAGCCTCTCTTAAATGTGGTTTGATTGACGCAAATCAGGAGCTGAGCGGGTGATTCATACTTGTCAGCCGTCAGACTTGCATAAAGCCAGCATGTGGACAAACTTGCTGATGCACCCAAATGCTCAGCACTGGCATGAAAGGCGTTAGAGTCAAACACAGACCCCTCAGGAGAAGGTGGAGGGGGGTTTATTCCCCTTCCTCGCCCCTAAAAGACATTTTGGAGTCGCCTAAGAGAGTTGTAATAAATCTTCAGGCATGAACGTGTAATTAGCATCTTGCTGTAATTCACTACAGCTTGGCAGGAGAGATTAGCATGTCAGATAGAGTTGAGGCATAATCCCACTGGAGTTAAAGGATAACCCATAACCAGAGCTCACTGACCTGCAGTGCTGCCACACTGACAGACATGCATTTGACCTTTCCATTCCCAACACAAGTCTACTCCCTCTCTCTTCATGGCAAAGCCATTTCCCTTCCTCTTTGCCTTTCCCATGAGCTTCACGGGAGAATGAAGAGCAGGAGCAAAGAGGTCTGTGGCTGGGGACAAACATTTTGCCCCATTTCTCATCAGGAAAGAGCCAAAAGCAGCACCTGCCTTGACCCCATGCTACAGCTCTTCTTGCTGCCCCTGCACTTGGTCCCACTTCCATTGCACTTCCTGAAGGCTCTGCACAGGATATTCACAGGTACATACACATCACAGATGGATTCCTCATCCATGGCAATGTTCAAGGCCAGGTTGGACACAGGGGCTTGGAGCAACCTGCTCTAGTGGAAGGTGTCCCTGCCCGTGGCAGAGGTTGGGACTGGAGGAGCTTTAAGGTCCCTTCCAACCCAAACCAGGCTGGGATCCCATGGAGATAAAGCCAGGATCTTTCTGTACTCCCCATGCATCTCAGTCCAACTTACCTAGAAGAGATACAACAAAAAGCAAACGTGTCCTGACTCCATGACTCCAACCAGTTGGAAAGCCTGCTGTCTAGACTCATGCCATGACACAGCTAAAAGAGACACCACGAGTAGCAAGCCTGATTTCACTCCATGTCTTCATGCACAGAGCGGGCCCCTGGAAAACCTGCTGGAGGAGGGTGGGAATAGGGGAATGAGGAGGGTCCCCACCACCAGCAGCAGGCTGGTGCTGTGCTGCTGTAGCTCCCCCCACCACACACAGCCTACAAACCAACCCATCTGTAATTACAACTAATGACACCATTATGTTCTTGCAAACAATTAGGAAACAAAAGGGAATGCACAAAGATCCTGCCAACGCCACAAAACAAAGTGGAGGTGTTGTTTCAGACTCATCTTTTCATTAACCATCTCAAGGCAAACACCGCTGTAGGTAGGAAGATTCAAACAAGCTTAAGTTCTGAAGTAACTCTTAAATCCAAGATGCACCTTGATGCTACTCAGCTTCTGAAGGTACCTAGAAGTCTTCTCCAGCAGCCTGCCTCTGTGAGGGGCTGGAGAATGGTGGCAAGGTGTACCCAGTGGCCTGCACCAGCCCTATGCTCCTCAACCACAATCCAGCACAAAGCCTCTGTATCCTGAGCTGGCTTTGCTGAAGCAAGCCCATTTCCACACCCAAGCTCCTAGAAGAGACATCCCAATCCACACATCACCCACAGTCATCTGGCTCCTGGTGTTTTGAGGCATCCCCCATCACTACCTGTATTTTCCAGCTCGAGTCTGGATCCTACTGCTTTGCAATGACCCAGGGACATCAGCTCCTCCAGCTCCATTCAGGAAGGCTATGGAAGCGTCCACCATCTCCAGTGCAAAAGGCTCACGTCCTCTCACCACTTACTTCAAGTCAGCTGGAAAAACCACTAAACCAAGCTGGCAGCAGGGGGGAGAAAACAAGGAAAGCAGATTTCTCAGGAACACGTTACCATGAAGGAGTGAATTGTACCAAGTGTAATGCCAGAGCACTGGACTTGTCACCCCTTCCCAGGTTCTGCTTTAGTCATCAGTAAAACAAACACGACTCAAAGCACAAACCCCTTATGAAGTTGGCTGATGAAGCACTGCAGCGCGTGGCTGAGAAGGGAATTAAAAAGCTGATTTGACTCCATATTTCTCCGTATCCACACATTCAGTCCCGAGTTGTTCTTAAGAGCTATGTCAAAAACCTCAAGCCAGTAGAGACAAACAGAATCACAGGATCCCAGCCTGGTTTGGGTTGAAGGGAGCTTAAAGCTCCTCCAGCTCCAACCCCTGCCACGGGCAGGGACACCTTCCACTAGAGCAGGTTGCTCCAAGCCCCTGTGTCCAACTCGGCCTTGAACACTGCCAGGGATGGGGCAGCACAAACTTCTCTCTGCAGGGCAGCCACAGCTTCTCTGGGCACCCTGGGCCAGCGCCTCAGCACCCTCACAGGGAAGACATCCTTGTAGCCCCCTTCAGACACTGGAAGCTGCTCTGAGGTCTCCAGCAGCTTCTCTTCTCCAGCCTAAACAGCCCCAATGTTCTCAGCCTGTCTCCATACGGGAGCTGCTCCAGCCCCTGATCACCCTCGTGGCCTCCTCACTCCAACAGCTCCATGTGCTTCTTACAGTGCTGCAAGTGGGGCCTCCCCAGAGCGCAGCAGAGGGGCAGGATCCCCTCCCTGACCTGCTGCTCACGCTCTGGGGGTGCAGCCCAGCACATGGAGGGGTTCAGGGCTCAAGCACACACTGAAGCCGGGTCATGGAGACCTTCTCATCAACTACCCTCTAAAAGTTTAAGTATTACAAGCCCCTACAACTGATGCCCAAGAACCTTCTTGCTGCTCATACTTCAGAGGAGGTCAAAACACAAGGCTCAGACAACAAGGTGCTATCAAAGGGACAGCACTAGAACCATTCCATCTGAGCTTCAATAACCTAAGATCTTCCATTAGTTACACTTAGCTCCCAGGAAACTCCCCTTTCTCTGTGAAGTCTCTGGTTGGAAGCCTTCATTTAACTAGTGTTGAGCCCTCAATTGCCCCGAGCAAAGCAGTGTGTGCCCAGACAGTTGTGGCAGGGTTTTTCCCCTGGTTCCCCTGCTGCCCAGGGACGTGGCAGGATGTGACTTGAGCTGTGCTCTCACAACAACAGACTGCTTCTTATTCCCCTGGCCCAATGAAGAGGGGAAGGGATTTTGCAGGCACGACCCTACAAGCAGCTGCCCACGAGTGGTAGCAGTTGGAAGCAGAAGCCCATGACCTTAAGAATAGAGAGGGGGGCAGAAGAGGAACACGTGAAAAGCAGGATAAGGTGACAGCCAAGAGCGAATGAATACTTGCAAATACAGTAGGTTCCTATAGCTCTTTGGGGTTTAGGAAACCATCAGCACTCCAAACAGATTTGGGAAGGCCAGAAGTGAAATCCTGCATTGTTTTTGGCTTCGTGCAGGAAATCAGCTTTAATGACAACCTGCAGTTAGCTCTGTAGTGATTTGCTTTCTGCTTCATTGACAGCAATGACAAGACTTTATTAGCAGGGTTAAAATCAAAAACAAACCATTTTTCCCAGCTGCAAAGAATGCTCCAGCATTCCCTGACACCTCCTGAAAAGAGACAAAAAAAGCCATTTCAAAGCAACTCCATCACTAATTTGTATCTCAGCTTTTCCCAGGGTAAGTCCAGTACTTGGTGCACCCGTGACCACAGATGAAGATTAAGTGCTATGACAAACGACTGTCCTAAAGGGCAGTATGTATTGTTATAGTCCAAATAAAAGGAGGATTTCTACCTTGGAAAACCAGCAGGAAAGTACTCCAAAAGACCACCATTTGAGCAATATGGATTCTGACTTTGCTCAAAGCAATTTTGCAGTTCCTACCATCAGGAAAAGCATCTGAATAGATTAAAAGTGATTATCATTTAAACTGCTGTGCCCACATTTAACATCTAAACCCCACACGAGTTATGCTTCTGGGTGGGCAGTGAGGGAAAACATTGCTAATATAAGGTTGAAAAATTTAAAGCCCCCCCCAGTCTGAAACAAGAGTTGGTTCAGTATCACCCCCAATGACGTTGTCCCTCACTCCTTGACAATCAAGATCATTACTGAACAGTTTCACAGCCTGGTTTGGGTTGAAGGGAGCTTAAAGCTCCTCCAGCTCCAACCCCTGTCACAGGCAGGGACACCTTCCACTAGAGCAGGCTGCTCCAAGCCCCTGTGTCCAACCTGGCCTTGAACACTGCCAGGGATGGGGCAGCCACAGCTTCTCTGGGCACCCTGTGCCAGCGCCTCAGCACCCTCACAGGGAAGAGCTTATGCCTCAGCGCTCATCTCAATCTCCCCTCTGGCAGGTTCAAACCATTCCCCTTGGCCTTTCCCTCCATCCCTTGTCTAAAGCCCCTCTCCAGGTTTCCTGGAGCCCCTTTAAGCACTGGAGCTGCTCTAAGGTCTCCCCTTCAGGAGCCTTCTCTTCGCCAGGCTGAACCAGCCCAGCTCTCCCAGCCTGGCTCCAGTGGAGAACTTCCTATAGGACTCACCTGAACCATAAGCAGCATTCAGATGCTTCCAAAGCTCTGTGGTTGCAACCCCACTGAAGAGCTCCCCCAAAGCCTCCTGTCCCAGTGATTTTCCACTGCCCTAGATGGGCACAAAGCATGGTTTAAGGAATACTGTTTGCAGAAGGATTTGAAGAAATCCAAACCAGTTTAAGGGATGCCTGGCAGAACAAACCCTTTGCTAGTTGTCTTGTGTATTTAGTCTCATTTCTAGCAGAGATGCTCTTTGTTTTACACCTCGTGCAGTGATACCTTCCCCTCTCCCATGGACCTGTTTTAATTCTAACCATCCTGAATGTTCAAAACACCCCTCCAACAACCAGCAAGTAACAACACCTACTGAGTCATGTGCTTGGAGGAGTTATTTACACTAGTTTGGAATGACTAGGACAGCTCTTAGTGCTTTACCACGTGTGAATAACAGACACATTGAAAAACTAGTGGCAGTAAAACAGCAACATGAAGTATATTCAGAGCGAAGGTCTTTTCTAGGGTGTTCCCCCACCTTCATTAAGGGTAAGAGGTGGCAAGAACTGGTTAGAGCAGCAAGGGCATCACTAAGATCACTTACTGCCTCTTTAGCTACCTCAGAGCAGCAACCAATATGAAAGACACCAGTACAAGGATGCTCACACTTCCTAGAAGGATGGCACATGGATAATTGCAAACTATCAGATCTGGAGCCAAAGTTGGGTGTATTGTTTCTTTTCTTTTCAAAAGTTAAAGCAGGAGTGATGTTTGAAAGCCTGCAGAGATTTGGAAGGATAAAAACCATGCAGAACCCTGGAAGAGTCTACTTGAGCCCTTCTATCTATGAAAGAACCTCTGCTTTAAAAATGGAAAGGCTGAGGAATAGGGAAAAGAGTAAGAAATAGTCATTATGGAAAGGAAACTATCACCAGAATCCTGCTGGAGAGGAAAGTTATCCAAGCAAGTGATGTTGCAGCACAGCAAAAGCCTCCCAGGACTGCCCAGTCCAACGTCAATGGGAATGCTCATGTAAGATCTTCCCAAATGGGAAAGAAAAACATCCCAGTTTCCTGGACGTCAGCAAAAGCGGAGGCCTTGACATGGTCATCCCTGTGTCCACCTGGCTCCACAAGTTCACCATGGAAGCTGATATTGCAACCTAGGAACTAGAAGACCTTCCTGCCTGTGTAATAAGTTACTAGTCTATGAGGGGGAAATAGGATGAAGCAACTAAGAACCAGGGATCACCACAAATGCTGTGGCTGCAACACTTTGACTATTTGTGTAGCTGAAACTCTTCATACTGATACATCAACAAATCCATCTGACTAAAAACATGCCAACTACTTAAATCAAGCAAGTACTGCCATGCGGAAAGGTACCTGAGAGCTGACCTCAAACATGTTCCTGACACGTGCAGTGGAATCGTGTCTTATAGAATCACCAACTCCAATCATTTAAGGGCAAACTGGGAAGGATTTTCTAGATACATCGGGAACAGGAGTTGCTACAAGAGGCCCAAAAGACCTACAGCTGATAAAACAGACTGCTTCAACACCAATTTGGCAGGGAAGGGAAGGAAGCAGGAGGAAGCGTTATTTTAAGGATGGAATTCAGGAGAGCAGAGGGGCAGGTGAGGAAGGGGCACTTTTCAATCCAAAGAGGAGTGGAGAGACTTGTGGCACCAGCTTTCACCGGTGTGGGAACTACTCTCACTTAAGAGTTTACTACACCCCTGCTCCCAGCAGGACAACACCAAGGTGCCTGAGACAGCAATTCACAGAATCCCAGAACTCCAGCCTGGTTTGGGTTGGAAAGGACCTTA
>NW_009927025.1:66545-77311 GCF_000696875.1 Nestor notabilis | reverse complement strand
GAGGATCCACGCTTTCAATTCTGTTCCAAAAATGCAAGAAGCTTTTTTTGGTCTCTTGTGGTAGATATGAATGAAAACAGTAATTCTGTATTTCTTCAATGTCTACATCACTATATAGAAAATATTTTTAATGCATAATATAGCACACTTACATGTCTATATCATGGGAAAGATACAGAGTTTCATGACGACAATTCAATGAGAGATATATTCATTTGTCACATATTCCATCATAGACACTGTTTTCTAAAATTAAACCAATAATCATGAAGTTTAGTGTTTTCTTTTTAAAATGTGGCTCTAGTTAATATTTATTAAAGATGATCCTATAGACTATCATACCCACTTAGCAAAATAATGTGTATTAAGCTTACAATTCTTAATATAGCACGTCTACAGCACCATGTTTCAAGTATATTTACTGCTGATAACACGTAACAATGAAACAAAACTGAGTAAAAGAGTAACGATTTCATTATTTTCATAGAAGGCACTACTACAAAGGAAAATGGCGGTTACAATAAAGCATGTATTTTGAAAAAAAGTCACATTGAAGATTAAATTATCCAACTATTTACCCAATTAGGATTATCCTGCATGGAACAGGAAATAAAGTAAATGTGATCAAACTACATAAATAGCTTTTTTTTATCTTGCTGACAAGATAGACTTAGTAATTTAGATTTTTCCATGAACTTGATACAGCTTCATAGCAGGTCCAGAGAACAATATCACGCAGGAAGCTTTTGCTTCTGCAGCTTCAGAAGCCTGTTCTCTCAGCATGCCCCACATAGTTAAAAATCACTCTTCAAAAGTGATATACAATCTGAACAATTTTGTAAGTATATTTATATCTGAATAGCTTTCTGAGTGAATAACTAAACTTAGTCTTTTAAATTGTCTTTTCCACTGTGTCTCAGACACTACTTTGCCATTACTGTATCACTGTCTTGGAAAAGACCTGTTAACTCCTTCAAATCTTACTCCAGAAATATTAATCGTGTACACTGAGAGTGAGATTCATTCATTTAACTTTCTTTAAGTAACTACAACTTAGTAGTCGCACGACTAAGCACTTGCAAGGTGCAATACATCAGACCTACTTTTGCCATCGACTTTAGGATGAGACAGATCACGCCTACAATTGCCTGTTTCTGTCTCTTGAGTCTGTGGTGACTAATTCACATGCACATGCCTGCACTTGTTCCATAGAATTCCACGGTGAGGATTTTATCTAGATAAGGGACTCATTGGTATAACACAACTGACTGTCCAGCATGAAATGCTAAATCTTTGCAAGTAATTCCCTTAAGTTACTAACTGGTGTTCAGGTCATAACATCCAAATCCTTGCCTTGTTCTGCAAATTCAACAATCACAATTAAAGGGCCAAGGAAGCAGATCCAGAGAAATTATATATTCTCAGGTGATAGACTATGGAATTCAAGATATTTTCTGTCATGTGCCACCATGAAGACAAGTAGAATTCCAAACTAAAGCTTAGTGACCTTATTATAACCAAGTGATCTGTTTCTGGCATTCTCTGCATTCCCAAAGCACAGTTTTATGAAAGCATTCCTTTAGCTTGATATATAATGTGCTCAACATAGCGCGTTTGTCCTTAAGACTATATGATTATGCCTTTTCCTAGCACCAAGACAACACATTTCATCTACAGATCTCGAAGTTTACAAAAGTAGATATATGTCACTGACAAGCATTTCTCTCATGTCCCGTGATGTCAAAGTTGCATGCACAGTCTTGTTGTTAAAAGAAGTGTTATGTATCACGCAATGAACGCTGATATAGTGCAAATAATCCTTCTGGTCTGAAGTTATTGTTTTTATTTTCATTTTTTGCAAGTGAATATTTTTAGAATGGGAGCACATCCATCCACCTAAGAATATACACATTCAGTTTATGCTAAGAGAAAAAATACATATTAATAAAAGAAATAAAGTAAAAAAAAAAAAAAACAACCTACAAAAAAACAGTGTTTAATTTGTTAAACAATAGAAAGATTCTTATGAACTAGTGATACTGTCATTGAACTGGAGAGAGTTTGAGAACAAGCTTACTCTGGCTTTTTCACCCTGTGATTTGGAATCTGCTCACAGTACTGCCAGCTTAACCAAAAAGGATTAACTCTCATATCCAACTGAGAACACAGATAATTCTCAGTAATTGGTAAAAAATGAAGATGAATGGGGCTGAGAGATAAGGAGCAATTAGCTCATCAGCAGTTACAGCTGTGCACTCAATCCAGATCCATCTCTTGAGTCTCAGCCCCTTTTAAAGAACCAAAGCAGAATAAGCACAGGACACCCCTCCCAAAAAATTGTTGTACCTGCCCATCATTCCTTTCTCTTCCATTTTATTTCCATGCTATACAAAGACACCTGTCATAGCATTCTGTGTAAATTACTACCTCTCCCCAGACCTGTGTCTACAGCCAATCTTCTTTTGCACTTAAAAAAAAAAAAGGGTGTGGGAGGGGAAAAGGAAAAAAAAAGAAAGGGAAAAAACCCCACAAAACCCGGAAACCAAATGACTACTGTAGACACTCTTAAGTTCCCTGTCAATCGTTTCATTATAGCAGCATCATCTGTTTGAAAATATAAGCAATTCCCTCATCTAATTACAGGGAGGATTTGAGGTTCATTAACATTGCCAAGGCAGAGAATCAGATGTGCAACTGCAGAGCTGTGCTCAGTGGCCTGCATTCTCTGTTTCCTTTTATTTGCTTTTTCAAGGTCTCCAAGACTTTTTCCTGAAACCATAAAAGTAATTCTTTCCTTCAAAATAGACACGTGTATTTAGAAAAAGGAAATGACTGCATTTTGTACTGTTCTATTATTGGGCAAGGTCACTGGAGAAAAATAATTTCACCTAAATAATTTCATCTCTGATTCTGGATTTAAAAAAAAAAAAAAAAAAAAAGAAAGAATAATTGTATGCAAGCAACTGTTACATTTGAACAACAGATCACAGGAAACCTTGCATTTGTCTCATAATTTAAATATTGCAAAGTAATGCAGATGAATAGGAAACCTACCATGCCAAGAAAACCCCTTAATTTTCAACACATTTTGTGGTTGTTTATGGATTAACATGCTCGCCAAGTGTAAAATGTTGCCTTGTATTTCCTAACTCTGTTTAGAAACCGAGAACACCAAAGTCTTCAAGATTGCTTCACTTCCTTAAAGAAATAATAGCTTTTTTTTTTTTTGTATGAATGTAGTTTAAACAATGACATTTTCTTGGGACATCTGTTTTGAGATCACATTTTGAATAGATATGAACTCATTTCCTACTAAGCAAGTAATTTACTATTGTTGATAGTTGTTTACAAGTTTTATGAGTCAGAATTTAGCAAGTGGCAAAGGTCTTTACAAATCCTTTGAGTATTCCCTAAAGTGTATGCATAGTGTTTTCATTACATAAAATGTTTGGGAAGCAAAAGTATACGGGCTGTTCTTCACTTCCTACCAAGTTATAGATAGCAAAGCCTCGCTCACAGAAATAGCTTTAAACATATTTATTTTCAAAGCCTTCTATCTTTTGCTGTTCCAGGTTAATGAAGTACGATAGCAGGGCAATAAGTACTTAAGCAGAAAAGAAATAGTTGAGCTGCACTACCTATCCATTGCTTTGGAGCATTAGAAGGTAAATATACAACTGATCCTAATAATATCCTAAGATGTTACTATGAGAAAGAGCAGAACGTCTACAATGAAATTTAACATTTCACCTTGTCACTCGCTTTCTTTTAACTCTGGAAGTAAAAAAAAAACCAACAACACAACAAAACCCACAAGAAAACCAAAACAAACCACAGAGCATAATCAATTTTTTTCTTTTTTCCTTTTTTTTTTTGTTTGCTGCCACACAGAATTCATTTTTTAAACAAAACCACAATAACTTATCTATCCTGTAAGTTGTATGTAAAATTGCCACTAAAAAGAACCCAGGACATTTTTCCTTCTTATCTGCAATGTAGTTCATATCAGCCAAGCTGTCACAAGACAGTACTTGATATAAACAAGAGATTGCAAAGACATCTCAGTAATCAATATTAGGATGGCTACAGTATGGAAGCCCCAACCACTGCATATCATTTGTCTCAGCATCTATTTCTATGACCAAATGAAGCATTAATTCAAATCATAAATCTATGGTGATTTAAATCTGGGAATGAGCACCTGCCTGCTTTAATGATTTATTTTGTACATTTCAGTAAGCAGGAGATTTGTCCGTATGAACTGACAGGTCACCTTCAGATGCCAGTAGCAGACTGTTTATCACCATGCAGACTAGCATCTCATCTTAGCAAGTAAATATTAAACTAAAAGAATCCAATTGATTGTGGATGGGGAAGAAAGGCGTTGCAGCCATATATTTTACTCAGTGTGCTAATACCTCACTCTGATTCCCCTGTAATTTCTCTGGTTTTTTTTTTTCCTTTCCTTTTTTTCCCCCTTCTAAAATGATAATTCTGGTAGGAGGATGCAAGTTCAAGGTTACCAGCAAAACTGAGGGATATAAAATTAATTTCTTATTAGTATCACTGGCTTCCTTTAAGTCCCTTCACTCACTAACCTTTTGGCGACTTCTTCGAAGGACCAAGTTAAGAAATTTGTGTAGTATTCTCTATAATTATACAATGTTCATCTACAAAAATGACTACACATTAAACATCTGATTAAAAATAAAAAGCAAGACAATTCAGAAGCAAACCTGACAGTTCAACTCAAAAGCCCATATTTTATTTATCTTCTTTTACACAGGCACTGTTACAGCCTAAGAACATGGTATGATCAATAAATGTACACCAATATACTATAATGTCTGCTACATATGGGCTAAGATATATCAGTTAAGCTTTTAGCCTGGTTGGTTAGGTTTTTTGTTCCTTTTCAGTTTGGTCACGCACGTGACTCAATTTAAAATATAAACCAAAATTAGGTTACTTTATTTTGTTTTATTTCTTCCTCCTGTCAACATTCAGTAACAGATTATTTCAAATTCATGCCTAACAAGCCATAATTTAAAGCACTAGTAGTATATGGACTTGACAGTATTTATTAGAAAAGACTTAAATAAACATCTGAAAAAAATGCGGGGGGGGGGGGGAATCACATACCTCCTACAGAGCAACACCTTTGAAATAAAAGTTCTTGTCAAGATAATACAATATGCTAATTTTCAAAAATGCAACTAGTAAGTACTTAACTCTTAATGAACCTAGTAATTTCCTGGCATTAGTAGCAGTAAGAATCACTTCTCAGTAAGCATAACTGACACAGGACACAAGATACGGCTCACTACAACAGAAACAAATGTAAACTGTTTTTGAGAAAACCTCCATAGGAGGAATATGGCTCAAGACTGGATGCGTAGACAAGCACACTGTATTTCAAGAAACATTCCTCATGGAATGGAGACAACTGGGATGCTTTTCACTCTATTCAGAAGAGCCATTTTTTTCTGAATATAATTAACTCAATTCTTCATTCAGTTAAATTGTGAAATTAACTGAAGTTAACAAGTAAGTTAGGGGCTACAAGGAAATTTTGACAACGGCAGTAAATAATGTTGCTTCACTAACTTTGCCTTACCAAAATAGCTAGAATGTATTTTCTAAAACAGGGGAAATGATTAAGCTGTGTAAGAGCAGATCAGTTATCTAAATTACTCCACAAATAATTATTTATTTTTTTTTCTTTTTTATTCAGCTACTCCACTCTCCTACAAAATACTTCATGCAATTTAGATGTTGATTACCTGTTAACTTTTCCATTTCCATGGATGTAAAAGTGTTCGTCACTGGAACTTCCAAGCAGAATTACACTTCCATAACCCAATATTCGAACATTGTATTTCACAGCATTCATTCATCAAAATCTGAAATTCAAACCTAAACTACCTTCTAGCTCTAGTACAGCCACTTTATCCTCCCAGTTTGCACTTATATTTTTCACTGTTTCTTACTACACTTTTCTTCCTGTATGTTAAGGGCCACATGGCCCTTCAATTCATTTTTACCTGTCTCCTCCTCCCAGATTTCAGACACCTGCTCTCAACCCTGTCCTGTGCCCTCCGAGAGAAAAATTCTTCCACTAATATTCTAGTGACTGCATGTGTTGGTGGTATCCGAGTGTCTACACACTCATTTAAGACTATTTTCTTCACCATCAAGACTGTTTTAAGCGTTTCTTTAAAGGAAAAGAAATCTGGCCCCCTCCTTAATAGAGTAATGCATAAATATTGTTGTTATTTAAAATGGAATGTGCCTAGGTAAACCAGTTCTTTGAACTGCAATTCACATTATTTCTAAATGATAGTCTACCCTTACCTACTGAACTGTACAGAAATGCTGTTCACAAACACATTTATTTATGTTTAGGCTAGTACATAACTCTAAGACTCATTTCAAATGTATTTATGAGATGAAAAACTAAAAAACAAACAAAAGAGCCAAAATAAAAACAAAAAAAAAAAACAAAAAAAATCTATTTTAAGTCATTTTATTCCAATATACACTGATCTTGCCTGCAGTCTTCTGAACGTGCCTCTTTGTCATTGAATTTCTGTTGCTGAGTTAATACTGTCTCAACATGATAAAAGGAGCCAATACAATGAAATGGCATAACAAAACATTTTACAGCAGACACACACAGATGATTAAAGATTTAATCATCAACAACAAAAAGTTATTCAAGCTTTGAAGTACACTTTAGCAAAACAAATCGTCTAAGCAAATGAATAAAGTATACTGAAACAATTCTGTTTGCGAAAGAACAAGAGTTGCTGATGGCTGCTTAAGAAATGGAAAAACCTGTTAACTACATTTTAAGAATGTGTTTATTAAAATAAAATAGGATAGGAACTGCAGAGCATGGCAATAATTTATTGTGTATGTATGTTTTCCTTTTGTCACAAGGCACATGAAAATATGAAATATTTTGCTTTCAAGCTTGTGTTCTGAATTACCTAAAGTCGATACCCAGCACAGTAAGCAGGAGACATTGTTAAATTTCACTTTGACACCATCATCTGTCACCCCACCTGTACTTTGAAAAATGAACTCTAAGCATTCAGACCACTTTCTTTCATGGAAAATATTAACTGGACTCTGCAAAAGTAACCTGCAAAGCAAAGGATATTTTTGTAATAGTAACAGAAATGCTGAACTCTGGTATAAAGGTCAGATACAAAACGAAACTAAAAACAGCAAGAAAAAGAGAACAAATATGCAACTTTTTACACCAAATCAAGGATTTCAGAAGGAAGTTCAGAAGGATCACCATTTTAATAAAATATCAGTGCATTCTGGACAAATAATATAATAATGCTGTATCTGAGACTTACCGACACTTGAATTCAGATCTCCATTTTCAGAATCTGCTCCATGCTGGTTATTATTTGCATGATAGTTGGACATAGCTTCCAGTTTAATTTTTTTCACTTTCATTGCTTCTGCTATGGCGGCGTTGGTGGCAGCTGCTGCTGCTGCAGCTGCTGCTGTCAGGCCTGCAAATAAGTATGAACAAAATTTAATACACATTATTCTTTGATTCTTCATTATTGTAAGGACTAAAACTGTTAATTCTTCCTTCATGCTTCCTATATAATGAACAGAGAACATTGCAGAATATTACTCCTCTTACTAGATTTAAAAGCTATTAAGTTTTTTCAAGTAAAATTTTTCACATCATATTTAGATATCTAGTTTCTCCTGCATATCCAACTAGGTCTTAAATTGGTATCCAGTAACTGCAGTCATAATACAATCATAACTAACTGCAGCTATACATGCTCTCAGAAACCTAACTTGGTTTCAAAACAGTGTCTTCAGTGTCCGGCTGTGAATAGGTGAACATGTACATAAATGTACTTAGAAAAACAAACAACCAAACAAACACCAAACCTTTAGATCTCAAATGTTTGACATGTTAACGAAAACAGAAAAAAACAGGTCTACAGTTTCTATTTATAAGTAACAGATGACATTTCTTTCTCATTTCACACACAACAGTAAGGAGATGTGGTCTTTTTAGGCAACGTTTTTACAAGAAATGTTAGTAATGCAGAACATCAGTAAAATATTTTTTTGCTTTCCCCAAACTTCAAGGCATTAACGTATCTATCAGTGAGAAGATGAATTATTAAACCCATTTAATGCCAATCCCAAAGACACCTTCAGGCAATCCAAGTGCTCTTACTACCAAACCAAATTTCTGTCATTCAGCAATCTACAAGAATGTTCTACAAAAATGAGAACATTTTTCTTGTCAAAAGCAATTAGACAAATGGTCTAAATGGTTCAAAACTCAACATTAGATACAGCCTTTAATCAAAGTCACAGGCATAAATTTTTGCCTGAGGCAAAATAATTCTTATGTAGTCCCCAAACTGTCCTGCTACCCACTTAGGTTCCTTTGCCCCAGCTTGGATGGTAGCAAGAGCTGCCTATCTCACGATTGATTCAGGATACAGAGGTGGGAACTAAAGAGAATTAAATGAAAGATTGAAAGAGGAGGCATTAAACTTTATGCAATTATGCAACCTCAGACTGTGATGCTGAGAACAGACCCTCAGTCATTCCGAATCAAGATACTTGGCCTGACCATGGAGAAGGATTGAAAAAACTCAGTGTAATTAGTCTAAAGGTGCCTGCTGTCTGATTTTCAGCTATTTGGAGAGGTGTGAAGTGTCTTATGGATCTCAAGAGGAATTAACTCCACAATATACTATTCTAGTGGGCCAAGGCTGCTGCTCAGCATAGGAGAGGTGCAATTTAGCAGGAAAGCACAAATAAGCAAATAATCCCAGGTTGCTGAAGCAAATATTGCTAGCATCATTGCTGCCAAGAGCCTCTTGTTGTCTCCTTTGTCCCCTGAAATGGAAAATGAGTTCACTCTTGCCATGTTTTCAGCTAGTGATGGGGAGGGACAGAAGGCAAAATCCAGTGGGGAGAAGGCAGAAGCTGGGTATCAGGAAAGCAGTGAGGTGGCATAACAGGTGCCTTTGAACACATTGTGGGTTGCTTTCCCATATTACTTTGCATGATTGCATAAAAATTAGCAAACAGCTCCAGCCTCCCAACCCTCCTCACAGGCTGACTTCTAACACCTCCAAGTGCAAAGAGAATTACCAAGTATGTGATAATTACATTCTGCATAGGCAGATCAATATTATTTAGAAAACTGCTATTTCAGGTGGAAGAAGATGGACCAAAAGCCAAAAATCAAATCAGAAGGTGGATAAATATAAGGGTTTAATTTTATTTTAGCTTCTGCTACTATTACAAATTGTGCATGTTCTGATCTTAAAAAGGTATTGACAATAACATGGATCGCTTCCAATGATATTTTTACTTTAGAGGAAGGATATGAAGCTATACATTATACAGATTTGGTTACAGCCCCTAAAGTAGGCCACAGAAAAAGGGATGGTGCACCCCTGAACTTTGGTTTGCATCCTGTGTTCATTAAGCAATACAATAACCTATACTTCCTTTTTTAATATACATCACTGACAAGCTAAAACCAGCATCTTTAAAGAACAATCCGTTGGAGGAATATTCAAATACAATATAACCAATGAATACAATTCAAACTTTTGGTTGTGACTTTATTTCTACACCAGCAGTTTTAAGCATTTCCAAGTATTAAATTAAATACCATATTAAACAGACACTGGACATAGGACTCATGAGGCCACCTGCAAATATGTCTCACTGGGGTAATGACCTGGTTGTAGAACTGCTGAAATACAAACTCTCTTTTGCTACAAAATCTGCACCAAAGCAGGCCATAACGCTTCTCTCTAGAGGAAACTATAACCTTTGGATAAGGGCTGAAAAACTAAAAACCAGATTGTTTAGTTCTGTATTATGATTTTCACAAAATAATGCTTGTGATAATAAATGATCATTTTAAAAAGCAGAAATTAAACTACTAATTTCACTTCTTCTCTCATGCAACCACATAAGTGATTGAGATGATTACTCTGCTATACAGCATTTAATTCAAACTATACAAATCTGAAATGCATGACTCATATAAGCATGGGGGAGGGGGGGAATGTGAGTAAGGAATAATCATCAGGATTATTGCTTAATGTCATTCCTCACAGTAATTCCAACATAGAGCACAGCTTCTGTTTTACTTTTCTCCTATCACTTGAATCTCACAATATAGCAAAGCAAGTGGCAAGGAAGATCCTGAACCAGTTACAAGAGCATTATAATCACTGGTGCACTCACTATACTGTGGTTTGGTACAAGACAAAACTTTCTCTCTAGCACAGGGCCTGACCCATCTCACTGATCTGATGAGCAAAGGAAGCCAAATATATTCTAAACAGAAGAGGTTAATAAGCTGTTATGTATCTATATGCATATTTTAAACTACTAAACTTAAAGCTGCGTCAATACTTGGTTTTTTCAAATGTTGTTAGAAAAAGCCTTTTTGACCTAAACAATATTTAATATCACTTTATTCTTAAAACAAGTAGGCAAGGAATTTCTAGGGTGCATGCTTTTCTACAATATAGAAATTTTATCTTCAAATATGAGACAACCAGAAGTCACCTATAAAGCCAACTGAAATAAAAGGAATAAGGATCACACCAAACAGACACAGATATTTTTTATTTTTACAAACTATTTATTTCAACAGTCAAAAGTATCCAGGCCAAAATATTCAATGGATTAAATTCCATGAGTAGTTGTCATTAATATTCTGAAATTGATAAGTTGTT
>NW_009927025.1:1519-66514 GCF_000696875.1 Nestor notabilis | reverse complement strand
CTGCTGATTATGCAGTGAGACAGGCAGCTTTATAAATATCTCATCACTCCATCGTCACACAAATTTCATCGACAGTGCTCATGCACAGCTATTAGCAATATGAATCTAACCATTACAAGAGGAAAGAAAATCGAACATGTGGCATTAATACGCAGTCCTGGTTCCTAACCATCTGATAGGCAGATGGTGTAAAGCGAATTCTCCAGCTGAAATGAAGGGGCACATCATTTAAAACCTTGTTTGCATTCTAACTGATATCAGTGCCATATTGATATACATGATACATCATGGCAGTATTTGAACAATCTAGTTTGTTTCAGTCATAAATGTTTACAGCCTTGTTTTTTATCTTCAGAAGCATGTTCTGAAGAGCATATTTTTAATTTATGAAACCTATTGTTTACTTCTGTTGAACCAGAAGATTAGCAAAGAGCAGGAATATTAAATTACCACAACCACAGCAATATAACTAAGATGGATGAATAAAGTATGGTTTTTCAATAAAAGATGTTAGTAAAGGAATTAAAAAATTAGCCTAGACATTTTATGCATTAAATACATTTATTCATTTAAATCTTACAGCTTTTTTCCCATGTGACATACTTAGAACTTTAATGCTTTATAAAGCTATTCATTTAAATCTCTTACTGTGTGCAATTAATCTTGTCCAACAATTTAATTCAAAAAGCAAAACATTAGAAAGTAAAGTTCAATTCAACCATCACGCTTCTGAAGTAATCTCCGTATTGCTGACAGTTCCTATAGACTCATCAGCAGAAGTCTGTTCAAGGTGTCTTGTAGGAGCCATATGAATTTGAATTACAGCTCAATTGAAAGCTCTCCAAGCCTTAGTAGGAACTCAGGAACAAGAAGCAGAACACCAAAAGAAAGCGTGAATGATCCTTTCCTACAAAGACCTTCTCTCTTCTGTCACTAGATTACTTTGGCCTGTTGGGTGTGTTTGTAGCTGTTAATTATGTTAATAAAGTTGCAGCCTGCTGCCTCTGCCAAATATAATCATAAGCTTTCTCCTGCCAAGTTCTAGTCTAATTTACACCCGTACAACTCTACTGAAGTCAGAATTTTGTGGGTGAGAATGAGACCAGAAGTATGCCCTGTATGTGTGGTCTCTAATGCTGAAAAATGAGTGAATGAAATGGAAAGCCATGACAAAAAGAAACATAGCATCCTCAGAAAACAATTCAGTTTTAAAAGGGAAACACCTGAAAGAGCTGTCATACATCATGACAGCTTTTAAAAATGTGTATGAATTATTGGTCAGCACTAAATTACATCCAGGGTTTCTGCCTTTCAATAAATACTATTTCCTGCCTTAAGAGAGAGCTCTTAAAACTTTTCAATGTCACGAGCAACTTCCACACCTTATTTCTGAGGGAAAAAAAGAAAAGGCCCTATGACTGTAACTTTTTCAGCCTCAAATATGTCTCAAAATACACATTTTTGAGTTACATGCCTAAACTTGGGCTGGGACATCTTAAAAATTTGAGTATTTGATCTTAATTCACTTTTCCTTCACGTAACTATACCTACTGGTAAATTTAATTCCTAATAGTTACTCCAATAAATAACAAAGAACTTCCTAAATATAACTATGACTTTCCTTTATATGTACCATACATATATACATACTTATAGATACATAAAAAAATCTAATAATACATATATATATTTCACAACCTCTTTCTTTAGGACTTTGAGAACATTTTCAAGGTACCTTACCTTTGCCATTACAGATCATGTTGAAAACCAAAATACAACTGTTACATTTAATTTCATTTATTTGCTGGAAAGTTCATTCTGCAGAAATGTTTATTCATTGAATGGGAGGAGGTCCAAATCTCATCTAAATTCTGAAAGAACTCCTTTCATTATTGCAAATTAATGCTTAATCTTTTTTCTTATAGTTTATTTCAGTGGCACTGACTTGAAAATAATTCTTGTCTTTTCTTAATTCCAAATTTCACACAGAAGTTCTTAGGCAAAATTCTTACTAAAATACGAAAACTCTGCCTGAGAAAGAAAGGCAGGGTTACCTCCTAGGACTTGACCCTGATCACTGCAGATTATTGCACTGGTTTCATGGGTTTCAGCAGTTGAGGTACAAGGTTTTGGTAGCTTGCTTTGCTGCTGTGCAGTTATTTCAAATGAAATAGGATCCTAACCTTAGTCTCTGATCTAATGGGTGTTTTATGTAGTGTGATACAAAAAACAAGAAGGCAAAAGCAATCTGCAGGAGGACAGAGGTCTGATTACATAGAATGGATTGCAGAAAAGGGAACTTCATGCTACACTGTAATGTTCCACTAAAACACACCAAGTTTCCTCAGTAGCATTCTTTATGTATAATGTAGGCCTGGAATCTTATGGTTATCCAGAAGCCTTACTTCTGTTAAGCTGCCTGGATTGATCCAGTACAACAATATTGATATACCCTAAAAAGTTCATTACCTGTTATTTTGGGATAATCAAGAAATTCCTGTCTGGCCATTCTAGCTGTATTTCCTGCTCAACTTGCATGGTTCAACACAAAGTGCTCATGCAGATAACTTTGTAACACCATTAAAAGAACTATTATTAATGGAGTCACGTAAAAAAAGGTGAGAAAACTAACAGCACTTTAAATATTGTTAAATAAGGAATACTTATAAAAATTCAGCCATGTGATCTGGTTTAGACTGGTGCAACGAAAATGAAACTGCCAGTCTTACACTGGGAGAAAACCAGTGTATGTGAGGCTCAAACCATCTGTTGTTCATCAGACTAATCAGACCTTTTTCCTGTAACTACTCCTAAATTGCAATATGAATTTTGAGGTCTGGGTATTTCATTTAAAATAAACAAGTGAAAGATCTAAATTTCCACAGCAATCTTCAAATCTTTTTACTTGCAGTGTGTCTCTGCAATTAATAACACAGTTGCACAAAGACCTTGAAAGAAGTAGTGTCTTCTTGATTTTTGTTAAAAGTAGATAAACTTAATATTAAGACTGTATTTTTTGAATGAGAACTACTGGTAGGTTCAATAATGCTGAAAAAGAATGTGTAAGTGTAATTATTTTATCATTAATATTTGCCACTTATGGAACTGATGGGTTTACTTTTTTTCTGTGTAATTTTTGTTGTTTTATTTATTGTGGATTTATTCCTTTGTACTGAAGAGTAAGAAGTGAAATCATAAAGTGCATTTCAAATACCACAACAAAGTGCTAACTGTTACAGCTTAACAGGGGTTTGTAATCTGTGAATTTATTATTGGCTTGGTGCAGTTGTGACAGAATTTAACAATGTAGACTGCATAACAGCCTGGCTATATTGTACTTTTCAGCAACAGTTAAAAATCCTACTGAAATGCATACAGCATCACTCCAATACAATTAAGAGAGAACATTCCTTCTTAAACAACAGTCATCTTTTCAAAAGCAATAGATTCTCAGTTCTCATTCAGTCTGTTGCATTATTCATTTCATGTGCAACCTCATGCTGGACCATAAATTGTTACTTTATCTAATCAAAGGCGACTTAACTCCACAGAAGGTCAAAGGTTTAATTTTGTGAAGTATTATCTTACGCTATGAGTTTAACGGAAAAATAGAAGAAGAAAAACAGCCAAGAAACTGGTAATAAATGAACCTTTATTGCCTCAGGCATTGGCCTAGTTAATAAACTTTCATTGAAGGTTTCTTTCAACTGTTATGGACAATGAGGTAAAAAAAATCTTAAATTACAGCCATGTGTGACTTTTAAAGCAGGCATTCTTTTTTATCTCAACCTCCCCAGCTTTGGAAAAAGACAAAGAGATTGTCTTCAATTTCTTAACCAAAAATGTATGCTTCTAAACAGATGAAAAAGTGCAGATCAAGCCATTTTAAAAGCAGAGGTCAGCTTTGAACAGTATAAAAAAATACTTTTCCTGAAGTGTCGAGTCTTGATCCACAATCTCTTTAACTGAATAGCATGCAATTCCCCACCCGCCCTAAAAAAAGTCTGTGGGAAGGGAAAATACATATACTAACAATATATTATGCTAACAATGATGCCTGGTTTCTAACAGACTTTCTGTTTTACATTTTTATTGCTAGGATGCAATAATGGCTCTTGTTTAATAGAATGACTTATTATGGGAACAACTTCCCTGCACTTTTTGCGAACAGAAGTTCCTTTCTTCTTTTTCTGTGTATTATCTCATGTTCTCGCAACACTATTCTAGCTGTTATGAGAAATTAAAAAGTTTAACATAGTAACAGTTACTAGTAGTTATTGGTGGTTCCATGAATTTTCTTAATTTAACATTTTTAGATTTGACTGACTACAATGACTTTTATTGACATATTTTTTTGAGTCCAGGTTAAAGAAGTGTATTTAAGTTTTACAGTCAAAACCAGTAGGAAAATCAGTAGTACTTAATAAAAACTTAGCTCTTTAGTCTACTTTATAATGAGATGGACACAATTAATTAATTGTAACACTGCTACAATTCAAAAACACTAAAAGAACATGTTCATGCCTGTAACAGCAGTAATGTAGCTAAATACTCATAATCTTTCAACCAGCAGGAGCTTTTGTAGTTTTTTTTTTTTAAACCTAATCCACAGCTTGACACAGATCCTGGGATAATGGCACACAGTTCTTTGATTAAACCAATATCTAAACACTGTCAAGGAAGCCCAATGGCCCCATGGAAGTATGTTTTCCTACAACGTCTGAGCTCAGCCTTGCAAATAGAATTGTCAAATTCTTTCCGATAGACCCACCATAGCCTAAATGTCTAATAATGTGTGTGAAATTTAACTTATTCACATGTGTAAATATTTGTGGCATCAGAATAAGTTTAGAATAAAATAAGATTTTAGCAGCAGACCACAGTGATTTAAGCCTTTATACCCTTCTGGTGGGATGGATGTGTCCGCAAAGGGATCTCTTCTCTGCACTGGGTCCCCACACTGAAGAAAAAGCCCACCAATATTTACTCAATGTGGTTTCAGAGCCTTTGTGGCCATTGTGGATGTGGTCCCAAAGCAACATTTTTACCCAAAGAAAGCAAGATTACATTCTCACTTTCAGTGCACAAGAACAGTCAGCTACAAATTTATTTCAGGCTCTTGCCTTCCCCAAGAACTGAAAACAGCATTATTCCTAGCCATAAAGAAAGAAACAAATGCAGGGCTTTAGCTGTGAACACTTGCCTTCCCTAAGATGAAATATTATCACAGCTGCTCATTAGTGTATTTTCAGTAGACTTTTAAAATATAAATTGCTCTCTCAAGATATTTTAAATAAAGTTTTCATAGGATTTTTCATTAACAGCATAAGAATATGCTATGTGTATAACTAAAACTTTCTTTAAAGAACAATTTTGACTCTGTTTTGTCATATTTCGCTTTAAAGTAGATATTGTTTCTCACCCTTGCAAAAGTAACCAGAAACCTTTATATTATGATATAAACTGAAAAATTCTGTAATATTCTTCTGATTGCCTCGCTGTATTTGCAGTATGCAAAGCAGGTGGCTAAGTATTATAATGACAGAAGTCAATATAACACTGGAAAAAAATCCAGAAATCCACTGGTTATTTCGAGGCATATATACCACTGTTTAAACACAGAGATCTGGGGAAGAGAATTATCATGTTACAAAACGTAAAGAATTCACCTGTAAGGGTCAGGAGAGTCCTCTCTCCTCCTCCATCTCTCTATTCATTTGAAGTGTTGTAACTTCAAGAGCTGTACTGTGGCTTTGGGGCTCTTTTTTTTCTTTTTTTTTTTCTTTTCTTTTTTAAGTTTCGTCAGATCCATTATGCATTACACTGCGCCAGAGGCAAGGCATGGGGCTAAATACACTATTACAGCACAGTGATAGCAGAGTACTGTACTGTGATGCAGAACTGTGATACTGTACAAAGTAGCTGTGATAATGACTTACAGAGAACACTGCGCAGTCCTGTTTTCAGATGAAAAGGCAGTCAGTTCTTACTGACAGCCCTCTCTCACCTATATGCTCTACTAGTTGCACCAGGTAACACTAAATCCCATGGGCAGCATACTGAGTGCCATCCAAGGCACTAGACAAATCTCACTATGGTGGCCTCTTACACTGGAAAGCACCCATACCTCTTTCCAATACAAACTATGGCATGACAGTGGGATGATGGGCAATTCTGTCTTTCCCAGCACACAGTCAATGCATTGATGAATTATCATCCTAAGTGAAGGGAATTCTCTCAAGCCCACATTGTAACCACAACGTAACTTCTCTGAATACTTTTGTTTTGTACCTCAGAATTGCCTGATACTCAAAAAGTAAACGTTTGAAGACTGCTAACGATGTTAAAGGGGAAAACACAATTATTGTAGTTGCCTGTACTACGAAAGCACACATGCAGTAACTTTTCTACAGTTCCTACCATACTGATATAATTGTAGTCTATATAATAAAAACCCACACCATTTGTAAATTCAGATTTACATGCATGCTTCCAAAAGGTATAATGTTTGAAACTGACAGCTGATTGGTACCACTGTCTCCCTCATTGTGGACAAATATTTAAAGCTCACCAAACATGCAAGCATAAGGGGTTCCCAACATTGTCTTTGGCAGAAACCCAAGAAATCATCATGATATCATGTGTATATGAGATATTATACGTACATTGCTAGCAATACTTTGTAAAAGAAATTTTTTTGTTTCCATGCTCCTCTCAAGTTCATGGTGTCAATCGATAGACAAAATATGATGACAACAGTTATTTCACAGATATCCCATTTTGTAGGGAGAAGCAGATTAATATTTGCAGCAGATAATTTAATTAATCTTTTCTTCAGACATTAATGAACAGGCTATCAACAGATTAGGATTTTCACAAATATATCTGTTACTGGAAATCACTCTTCTCCACCTTGTCAACATTTGCACAAGACTGAGATGGGACATGTGTTTTATAATTTCTCATTCCTCTAGGTTATGACCTGCTTTCTTATCATTTCTAAATTCCAAATTTTATACTTATCTGACATCCAGACTGGCAAGATGGACTGCACATTTAGCACAAAGTGAGTTATAGAAATAACTTACAAAAATTTAATTAGTATTCGGGTAATAACAGCTTTTTTTTTTTTTATCCCAGACATGAATAACCTAACTTTAACCAACTGAAAGACGAAATCTCAATAGTTAGCAATGAGAGTATAAACACCCCAATGGAGACAGTATTTTTAACTTTTCAAATAAAAATATGCATGGCTCATACACTGCATGTGTAGTTCTTGGGTATTTTCTAGACATTAGTAGTCTTGAACACTGTAACATCTAGACTAATTATTTTCAGCATGAAACATTTGAAAAAATGGTATAGGAACATTGTTGTTGCTTTATCTTAGAAATCAGAACATTGTTCAAGTGATTTGATACTAATATTGGCTTGAAGTTACTTTGTAAGTCACACAGATAACTAATAAGATTGAGAGAATGAAGTGTTGATTATCATCATCATTTGACACTACACAGCCCACAGAGCTTGGTGGCCATTTCTCAAAGTGAAGTGAAGAACATATTGGCTCTGAAATATGCCAAGTGAACTGCTAATGTGCAGAACTCCAAAATTTTTTTGGCATGCATAGAATTCAGAAGCAATGAGGAGAAATTACTGGATTTGTTGCAATTCCTTACACTGAATTGCTGAATTTATTTAAAATCCAAATCTTAATCCTGTATTGAACCACATACTCAGTTTTGAAAACACGGGAATTAACTTTTTCAAAGGATGCAGAACAAGTGGATATAATTCTATGATTCACAGCCCGTAAAACTAAGGAAATCTTTTCTGCCAGTGGTTCAAGACATTTATGAGACATTTCTAGCATTCTCTTTGTTTGTGCTGTTCTTTAATTAGCTGTATTAGTCACATGCTATATTTCTTTGCCAACCTTGAAAAAGAGTAGTTCCTCTATCTATCAAAACCAATCTTCAGTGGTAATAACAGGCCACAAGAGAACTGTGTTTTACCTAAGCTGCATGCTAACCAATGGGCGGAATACAGTGAGGTTTCACATAATAAAGGTACATGAATCAACATGACTCTGTCCTTCCAGCAACAATATTTAATGAAGATGCTGTATCATTTACAGTGACATTGATATAAGCGCAGTGTAGTATCATGATCAAATCTGAAAAGTGTACATGCATTTTTATTTACATTTTTCTCTCTTTGCTTTTGACATCCTGCCCTTCTCAGCTACAGAAAACACATTTCAAAAGTGGCACATTTCAAAACTGACCATGTTGTTTGAAGAAAAATATTTACAAGCAGGTTTTTTCCGTTCTCAAGGGTTTTTCTAAGAAAGCTGACATTGCAGGAAAACTTTAGTTAAATTTAGTGAAATGTTCTGCTTTCATTGGAAACTGCTACCGTTCAAGCATAAGTGATTGATATTCCTCATATGAAAGAGCATGAAATACAAAATGAGTTACAAAATGGCTTCAGTGCATGGAAAAAAGATTGCCTCTTACAATGTTGATGAGATACAGGAATTTTGGATGGATTCATACTTCCAATCTCCTAAATGAACAGTTCGTTGACATTTCTATACCAAACTAACAGAACACCAGAAAATCAATTGTATCCTGGGCTGCATTAAATGAAGCATGGCCAGCAGGTCAAGGGAGGTGATTCTGCCCCCTCTACTCCAATCTCATGGGATCCCACCTGGAGTACTGTGTCCAGCTCTGGAGTTCTCCACACAGGAAAGACATGGACCTGTTGGAGTGGGTACAGAGGATGGCCACAAAAACGATCAGAGGGATGGAGCACCTCTTCTATAAGGAAAGGCTAAGAGAGTAGGGCTTGTTCAGTCTGGAGAAGAGAAGGCTCTGTGGAGCCCTTATAACAGCCTTCCAGTACCTTAAGGGGGTTTATAAGAAAGATGGAGAGAAAGACATTTTACCAAGGCCAGTAGTGACAGGACAAGGGGCAATGGTTTAAAACTGAAAGAGGGTAGATTTAGAATGGTATAAGGAAGAAACTTTTTACAAGGGTCATGAGGCACTGGAACAGGTTGCCCAAGAGAAGCTGTGGATGCCCCACCACTGGGGACAAGTCTTCAAGGTCAGGCTGGAGGGGCCTTTGAGCAATTAGATCCAGTGAAAGGTGTCCCTGCCCACAGCAGGGAGAATGGCCTAGATAACCTTTAATGATCCCTTCCAACCTAAACCAGTTTATGATTCAATAAAATACCAATTTTATCAATAGGATCAAATATATTTTGCATGTGATTGCAGCATCAGTTCACCTTAATCTTACCCTTTTAGCAAAGAGATATTTTAACCAGCATTTTTATTTCAAGCTACCATACAAACACAAAAAAAAATAAACTTCAGTTCAATTCAAAGCTCCTATCTGTGTGTTGTCTCTCCCAAATCAGTTCTTCACTAGCACTATGTATTTCACACAAGTGGTAACAGAAGCAGTAATATCTGTGGAATGCTACTACTGCAAAATATTTCACCGTGTATTTACTTTCTTTCTGTCATCCTATATGTTCATACAAAAGGCCCAGATGCAAAATTATGGAAGATATTTTTTCTAGCAGTAGGATCTGGCTTTTTGACAGATTCTGTAAACAGTTATTTTGGCAGCTTTAGAGATGCCCCTAGGTCAGTCACTTGGTTGGACAGCTGATGGCCTGTCCAATTCTCCCGTCTGCCATTTTCTTTGATTTATCTTCAGTTAGTTGTAAAATAAATCCAAACAGATCATTACCCCACACCTACAAGACCTCTGCTTAACCACATATGCCAAGCATCCCTTCCACAGAAATCCTTAGCTGGTAGCAAGAAGAATCAGAAAAGAGGATGAAAGAAAATATCTGAATAATATCTGCATGAGTTTTGAAGTAGTTCACCCTTTTAGTTAAAATATGAATAGGAGAAGAAATTAGAGGCTGTTGAATTTTAATTTTGATATTACCAGAAGGTATCAGATATGCTATCTACATTTCAATTTTATTCCTATCTCCCTATTAGATGGAGATAATACCTCCTTACTTTACAGAAGGATTATTAATATAAAACAGCCAAGAGTTGTACAAAACTATCAAAATAAAAAGAAAGTGCCAAGCATGTATTAATATTGTTATCGGCTCTGGTTCTAGATCTATAAAAATCAAACACAGTCCACAAAATGCAAACTAAACTTGCCTATGAAGTGAGGGCAGCAGTTCAGTTTAAAGTGTACATGGGTAAAAAATGCACAGAGGAACTATGAAACTGAAACATTGCTTTCAAATGTACCCTGCCTCTTAAAAGGTCACACAGCACTTCCGAGCCCAGGAGGCACTGATAAAGAATAGGAAATAAACATTCAGGATTTTTATTTAGCTGGAGTGTTTTTCTTAAAACCATAAACTTAACAGATACAAGATTTGTTGCTGATTTGAAATTCAGGTTAGTACATGGTCATTTCAAATTCTGAAGCAGGGAGGAAGATCAATGGCTAAGCAATTTTCCAAAAAAAGATCATAACACTTCCCAATTTGTGATGATTTTTAGAAAAATCTTACTTCCATGAAATCTACTTAGGAATTTATTAAAAAAAAAAGTTAAAAAAAAAAAAATCTGTTATTACCTGAGCATGTTGAATGTGAAATGTACTCTTTCTAAATCACTGACTATCACGAGAGGGAATATAATGATTTTACCTTATATTTGTAAAATGTGTCTAGTTATATTTTTGTTGACTGTAAAGGAAGTTGTATTCTGAAAAACAGGATATTAAGGAATAAAAAATATACTTCTAATCTAATTGTACTATAAAGCCATAAGATATTTAAAAAAAAAAAAAAGGCCTGAAAAGAGAGACGAACGATATGATTATCTAATAATCTTTCCATCCTTTACAGACAGGAAAAAACAGGTGTATATTTGAGAACTATTACAACAGCTTACCTCTTCAAGGATACAGTAGGAAATACATCATTGTTTATCTCTATATTAACTTTGAGTTAAGAACATGTTTTGTAAAAGTATATTTTCAGCTTTGCTTCTAATCCAAAACTAAGCGTACACACATAAAAAGGAGAAAATTATTGTTTGTTTGAATCAGAGAAGTACTAACATTGGGGGAAATTCTTATGCAAAGGTCCATTTAGCTGAAGTTAATGCATTAAAGCTTTGTGTGAACAACAGCCTCTTCATTTGTTGATGTCTTTTTCCAGACTGATGGATTCAGTCAATCTTGGCACAGACTTTGTTCCTCTAAAATACCTTTATAGATATTATGTGGCAAATATAGAAAGTGTTTAATTAAGTCAAAACTGTACATTTTTATTTGGTCAATTGAATCGTTCTAAGCAGGTCAAGTACTGCAGAACACCCAAGGAATACCTTCTTTGAAATACTATTGTTTAATGGAAATATGCAGGTGGCTTTCAATTTTCTGAGAGTTTCACTGGTAGCCCAACACAGACTTCAGGGCAAGCTCAGTACTGCCTTAAAGCAGAGTTTTTTTCAATATAGAATTATTTCTATTTCAAATCGTTAAATTATGGGTACAAGAAGTAATTAAAAAATCAATATATTAGTTCTAGTTTCCAGGATATCATCTATAGATACATTATGGAACCCTGAACAAATAAATATCATTGAATAGTACACACTATCCTCAATAGCCCTAGAGAAGAAATAAATAACAATTAATTTTGCAGGTCACAGTTAGCAAATACAGGCAGTTCTACCTGGGGTGAGAGGTGAGCTATAGCTGCAATACTCTGATTCCTAAAACATAAAATACCATGTATGTACCTAATCTGATAAATATAAGGTCTATGAGTTTTCTTGTTTTGTTTAATTTTTAAAAATTATATACTATGTATTTATGCATTTATAATGCGGGTTTTTTAAAAAAATAATACAGTATGTATTTTGAGTTTTAGTATATGCTATTCCTATTCTTCGTTCTTGTTGCTATTATTTGCACCTTCAGTCTTCCTATGTATTCTTAACTCTATCAAGTAAGATGAATATTGGCAAAAAAAATGAAATTACTATGATAAAATGTCCAAAATGTATTTTCTAAAGATCAGTATAATTTTACTAATACTCCAAACTTTATTTTCAGCAACCTTGTAGTTTTAGAGCTGACTGTTTTGAGGATGTTTGAATTTCCTACTGAATTATATCTAAAAAAGAAAATTCTACCTGATAAACCAATTCTGATAGTATTTATCCTGTGTATTTATGTTTAGTTACATGGTACACTCTTTTGTAGCTATACAAATTAATATAAAGCTAATGCAGGAGAAAGGTATTTGAATTTGTAGTTCAGAAGCTGCTGACATTAGGCATTAGACCATAAGTGGGTCAGAATAAACACTTAACATTCAAATTTAAATATAATATTGTGTAATACAAGAAGATCTATAGAGTCATAATGTCTGAATATATTAGCTATGATGATAATACTTCTATTGATTTCAGTCTGTTAAAATAATGAAACTGGATTACACAAATCGATTCTTGGAAAACAACACAAAAGCACATATTATTTTTTTACACCTGCAAAATAGGCTTTTCAAGTGTGATTGACTGTAACTATTTTAGACTGCAATTAAAAACAAGTGTTAATTTTCTCAACCTCACCTAAAAAGAGGCTTCTAGTAGTCTTTCTGTTATCTTACAGTTGTCAAGCTTAACGGTCTTTTAACCATTTTTCAAACAGCTTTCTCCATATGATCAATTATTTAAGACTCTCGCTCTTACACCATTACATCTGCAAGGAGAGGAGGTGTTTCAATAGGAGGATCTACCATTAAAGGCAATTAGAGAACGGTTGTTTCCTTTCGTGGAAGGAGGACACTCCAAATGCTGTAAAACGTTCAAGAACACATCATTTCTGGTAATGTCTTCACAGTTATACATAACTAAATATTTCCTAACTTCTCAAAGTCTAACAAAAAATCAGGCATTGGATTTTCAGGCTGTCCGGCATGCTGGTTTTATTTTCATACAGAGGAAAGCACTCTTCTGCATATTTTAAATTATTTCTACTCCAGATAATAATCAGACTGTAGCCTTGAAATCACACAATTATAAAAACATTTAAAAGATTATGTTTGTCCAGTATCACTGTTACAGTCACTAAAATAAATAAAAGATACAGGATTTTTGAGAACGTATGTTATAAAACAAGTGGTGATACAGAACAAGGAATATAATCAAATCTGCAACACACAAAGCATATATTCAAACCTGAAGTGTGAAGCAAAGAAGAATTTGCATTGTGAATGCAATAAAAACTGTAAATCAGTTCTTTAAAAGCAGAAGACAACAGTCTGAGCTAAGGGCTGCAGGCATCACATCCTAACCGGGTGTGAAGAATACTACAGATTTCCATCCTGGCATAGCAAGTTAAAGATCTGCGATGGAGATTCACACTCCACTGTTGTTACCAGGAGGTAATTATACAACAGTATTTCTAATGACGGAGTCCCAAAGCAATGCTACTCCTCTTCCCAGTGGAAAATATCTTTTGAAGCAAAGAGTGGCTGTGGGATTCAAGAGGAGGGAAAACACATACCATAAAATATAATTAAAAATTGTGGAGGCTGCCTATGACAAGAATAACCATAAAAAACAGATACAAACCAGCTGGCTGTTAACAACTCCTGAGTTATAAAAATCTTAAACCTGCTGTAAAGCACTCAATTCGATTTACATAACCACAGAGCTGACATTCCTTTTAGGCTCCTCTGCTGGGGATTATTTTGACATGTTTTAAGGCAGCATAAAAAGCAACTGTGAAAGGAAGACATGTATCATCTTACATAAAAATTCATTCTTGCCTTAAGATTGGACTTACATGCTTTAATCCCAGCATCTTTACCGATACTGGAAAGTATCTTCAACGGCTACTGGTGATTCAATTTTATAACATTATCCCTTTGGTGCTCGTATTTTTTATAAAGTTGATAGTGTGAGTATACTCACAAACAAATAGAGAAAAATCTATACGATCACAGAAGCTTAAGTTTTGGTATTACTGCACAAAATATCAGCTCCACTAGAACCCGCAACAGAGTGCAGCATATCTAGTCTTAGACAGATTACATTGCTTAAGATTGTGATCGGCCTTTACTAAACAAGAACAGCATTTCTTAGGAACGTAATGATGCAGACAGCATTTTACAGGACCAACACAGCTTGCTGTAGGGAATTAAAATAAACAAAATAAAATAAAATCAATCTTACATTGAGTGAAATTTTGATGTATAAGTGCTGGCAGCTTACATTGCCCAGAGCACAGAATGAGTTTTGCCATTTGATAATTTGCTTGATTCACTGTGCTGCCTCATGCAGGGCATTTTATGCCTGATTTATGTTTAATCGAGTCACCTGCTTAATGTTAAGGAGGGTCACAGTTAGATAGAAGGGTTACAACCATATAGGGCTTTCAACATCTCTCAGTTTGACATAAGAAATGGGTGTAAGTGTTAGAGGTCAACCTTTTTCTTTTATTTTGATTTAATGTTCTCTATGGAATATTGCATAAAACATTAATGTACCACAAAACCAATTTGATTCCCTTTTGAAACACAGTAGGCAAATATGGATTAGGAGACTCAAAACACTGACAAAATAAAATAAAAGCAATCTGTAGTCGAAGAAGTGATTTTTTTTTTTTGTAATGATTATATGGTACATCTTTACTTACACAAAATGAATATAAGTTTTCCCTTTACTAGCTTTAATCTGATGTCTGTGGAAAAAATAAAGATTATAAGAACAAAAGGATGATAAACTTTTAACATAATTAATGTGTCCAGATTTAGTATTCACAGCGAATGCTCATCCTTTTAAACATATATAACTGGACATTAGGATTAGCAGCATTTTCTTCCAATGATATGAAAATCTACATCTACATTTAACAAATAAAACTAGATGTGGACAACTCCTACCAATTGGAGAGCTCAGACATATCTGATCTTTCTGATTCTCTCAGTGTTTCAACGTGCTGAAAATTACTGCATGACATTATGTATTTTGAGATTAAAGTCCTCCCATACAGCACAGAAAAATAATAGAAAGTATGCCAGATAAGGTATTTAAAGATATATTTTTAAGAAGGAACTACTACAGTTAGCAAAGGGAGAACAAATTCAGCACTTACCAATTTGGATAGCTGCATTTCCAAGTTCACTTAATGACAATACAGATTTTAAAAAAAGTCTTTGGGGATTTTTTGCTATTTTGGGAACAGTGTATATTTTTTAGAGAGAACAGTGTGGAGTTATTTGCATCATTGCAGTCACAAGTTCTAAAAGAATTTGTCATTGTAACTTTACCAGATTACAGGGAGCAGAATCTTAGTAGTAAATCTACTTCAGAAAACACCAGGAAGAATAATATTAGCTCATATAATAATTATAAATAATCAATGTATTTATGCTAGTTTATTGTTGCTTACAATAATATACTAATTAATATGTTGTTTACATAAGAACAGGAGGACTGTTCTTATGCTAAAACTAAAACTAGCGGTTCTATTGCGGTTAACATCAAGAAATACCATGGGTTTGGTTATTTAAATAGCAGATTAATTCATTAACACAGGAAAAGATTTATCAACCTTTTAAGTGCACTAAAATACATACATGTTATGTCATGAACCCAGCTACCTGAACCCAGTAACAGACACAATTCATAGTGTATTCCGAGGGATCTCAGAAGTTTCAATCCTTGACTAAAATGATATGTGACTGCCTGCTAAATTACATGTGTGACATACAACACTTTGTGCAAATGAAAGAACAACAATTTTCTTATTTCATTTTATTACTATACCCAGAACATACTCAGCTTCTTCAAATACTGTAAAATGTATCAATCACTTCCACCGATTCATCTAACAATGTATAGACACAGTTTTGCATCCACACTTTGAAAATAATTTACCTACATTGACAACTTCACCCATCTAATTTAACATTAACCTTCTAAAATTCAAGCATTCAGTCCAAACTCTTCATTAGGTTGCCTACAGCCAATGAAGAGATGTGGGCATTTCCAGAGGGTGATTCATGTGGCCTATCTTATACTGAGATGTATCACCCTCTAGAGATGTCTGCTACTTTCCACCGGCAATGAAAGAAGATGACTTGCTAAGATTTCAACAGCTACATTTCTGACATATTAGCAGATGAATCTCCTCCTTGATATCTAACTTTTTAAATGGCTAAACCTAGGGAAAATTCATTTGTTTCCTTGGATAGTGAAACTATAGTGAAGATAGATACTTACCTGTATGCTTGCCATTTCTAAAAAAAAATTATTGAATCTGATGATACGGAACTCTACTTCTAGGCAGATAGTTCCTTAAAAATTAGTTTTATGTTCATAAAGAACTACTAGGAAATTCTCTCAACATCCTTTATACGTACTCGATTAAAACCCTCTACTTTATAAAAGTTCAAAACATTTTAGAAATTCAAACCTCATCAAAATATGAAACAGGTCTCAAAATGACACAAGCTTTGTACTGTTCTTTAGAGAAGAAAACAATTTCTATTAAACATTCTCTTTCCTTCTTTCTTTCAAGGACTCTATTTTTATGTAAAAAGTTAAAAAATAGATCCTGTTGGACAAGACAGAAGAAAACATGGTTTTTTTTTTCTCTTTGTCCCACTTCATACTAAAATCCAATTAGGGAGGCAAACTGGTATCATAATAAAAGCATTCGCTTTTTAATCAAAAACTAGATATAATGTCAGAGCACATGTTGCTAAAGAATGCAAAGCATCTACTGGATTGAGTCCTTCCCAGCCCGCTTACTGATAAAATCTGGCCCCCAGCAGCAGTAGTAGGGTTATCAGTAGGACTTCTACTGAACAAGACGTTCAGTGGTTGGTCCTAAAAGTTATTGCCAAGGGGCAATAGGGTCAGAAATCAGGTGCAGAGTAGGATATAAGCAGGTACCTCAGCCACTTTCATATAATACAGAATCCACTACATCATCATGCTTTTTATTGCTGCATAGAAAAACTTGAAAATATGAATTCATCAGAGCATACAGAAAATCTCAAGCACGCTCAGAAAGATGCAGTTCTGTTCACTTGAGTAAACCTAAAAGGATGATACTCAGTGATGATTATGGGCCTATTTATTTCATTTAGTGGAGCACAGTGCCGAGATATCTGAACTGGCATGTTCACATGGTACATGCACCACACAGAGGTACTAACTCAGGAATGGAAGCTCTTCTGTCATGTTATAATAGTGAAGCAACCAGGTTGTCAATGAATGATCTCTTTTGTATTGTAAATGTGTTCTTACTACCATCCTTCTTGAAGGCAGTGACAGACCAAAGAGGGAGAAGTATCTGAAATTATTTCCAACAACAAAAAGAATTTATAAAAATCTACCAGCATTCCCTCTGCTTCTGGCTTTTGTGACAGGCTGAGACTGTTTTAACATCTGTGCTAAGAAACCTCTCTTCTCTGTAACACACTCTCTCTAAATAAAGTGCTATTATATAGTATATTTCACTTGAAAATGTTGATGGTAACAGCCAAACATGGGGAGTGGAATCTTGCAAGACTCAGCAACAAAGAGATGTCCATTGTGCATGCTGATGAGAATTATGGAATTCAAGCTCTATAAATCAGATGGGAAACTTACTTATATCAAAAACAAAAGAAAAGAGAAATTATTAAAAGAAAAAAGAAAAAAAAAAGGAAAACTTTTGATCATTGCTATTTTAAAAGAACTGTGAAAATTCTCTTCCTAGGTGATCTTTCATGGGATATGCTCTGTGAACAGTGCTTTTCGACCCAGTGCACCACAAATATTTTCACACTATGATAAAATCACGAGTCTTCATTTAGCAGATATTTTTGAAGCAACTTGTTATTGTAAAGACATCATACAAAGACAGCATGAGAAGATGTATTTGTCAAAATAGTCTTGAAAAGTTCATTTTTTTTTTAGTGGCAGTTATACAAAGCTAAAGATTTCTCATTAAGTAGCCATTTTCTCAGGCAGTGAGGTCTCGTCTAGAAGATATATGCTATATATGAAAGAAAAACAATGCAATTGAAAACTATTATATTGCCTGAAAAATTTCTGAGAAGCGGCTAGGAAGCAGAAGGAAACTGATTAAAAAAGGAGTAAGAATTCAAGTCCGTATTTTCTTTAGACATTTGTCAAAATGGACATAAGATGCACTTAGAAGAAATAATAAGCAATGTTAGCACTGGAAATCCCCTTTCATTTGCAACCTATTAGCATTTAGGGGTTTTATTTTTTTCTTTAAAAGAACACAACCTAATGGCATACCTCCCACATTTACTAGATTAGCCAGGCTGGTGAGATAAAGTATTCATGATTGGTGAACATGCTAAGAATAAGGGAAATAAATCTGTTGGGATCAAAACACAAGCATTGAGGTGTTTACAGTGAAACTAATAATCTTGCCAAAATACTTAACACGCTTTAGTTTTTGGTCAGCCCTGAAATGGTTAGGCAGTTGGACTAGATGATCACTGTAGGTCACTTCCAACTGGACTATTCTAGACTAGTCTAGTCTATGCACACTATAGACTTAAAAGCAAAACCTGTAAGTGAAATTTAACTGAGCATCTTTGCTTTAATTTGGCTTTGTGTCTGATGAAAACACAACAGTGTAAAGTAGAAAGGAATTTAAAGGTGAAAGAATTTGGAAGAATCTCAAAATTGTTCAGTTTTGAAAAACAGGCAGAAGGGGCATATTATATTCTATTTAAAAGACAAGGTAGCAGACAAAATTCAGTGGCCTAATTAAAATTATTCAAACAAATTAGGAAGCATCATACCACACACTATGGCATCGATATCCCCCACCCACAACAAAAAAGCTGATTAAGTTATAATCAACTTCAAAGATGTCTGAAAAAGACACTGAGACGTGTAGGTCAGCATATCATGTACGATAAAGAACTTTTGAATACAGACATAAAGTCACAGCAGCAGAAAGCATACCAAAGCAAGAAATAAAAAGTGAACTATTATACAGTACACTCTGGCAGAAAGAATCACTTTAAGTAACCATAGGAACAACACCATGCAAAAAGTGAGAGGGAACGAAGCAATACATGAGCTGTTAGCATTTAGTGACTGAGGATGAAATGAGGAGCCTTCTACTGGGAGTAGGTCACAGATGGATCCGTGTTAAGTGAATAAATACAATTAAATCATGAATAATTCTAAAAGAAGCAATGAAGCAGACTGAAATACAACTCCAGAAGACATTGTTATCTCAGAGGTTATATAAACAGTTCTGGATTGTAGAGCAAAACAACAAAAAAACCCACTTAACACACAATTTTAACACAAAGAAAAAAGGATTTTCCAAGGGCAGAGCGAATTCTGTGGTTACACTGAATTAAAACAATTTAAGATGTAAGACAGAAATTAGATTAAATCCATTGTCAATAACCTTCACAGAACTTGATTACAAGTTATATAAGGCCTACATTAAATAGCCTTCTGTTTTGCCTATGCCCTACTTTAATCTGGGCTACTTACTGAATCTATTAACTTACTTTTAAAATAAATAAAAACTTTTAAAAAGTACATCATTATTTCTAATACAAAATCCTGGTACCTTTTTTAACTTTTAAAGTACCACTCCACTGGCCAAAGAAAGTTCTGTGAAACTTTCGTCTGATCAGCTAAACAGGACTAGAGAATTAAATATTTGGAACGAATGGTAAGGAAAAACAACACAGGGAAAATCTTGTTCGGAATTACAGTTACTCTTCATTTATTGTTACCTGTCCAAAAATATTTCTTTCCATTATTAAAGATTTGATGAAATAAATCTGAATTTAAAATTAAAAAACAGCAGATTTGAGAAAGGAGTGGGAAGAAGAAACGTAAATTAAAACAGCTTTACCACTGTTCTGTGAGTTTAAAAAACAGAATTTTTATAGTTCAAAATGCATACCAAGGCTAAATCTATGTAATCTGGAACCAGTGAAATTTCCAGTGCTCCTTAAGGAAAATGTGTCAAATTAGGGTGGATAAAGAATTACATATTTTAGTTCTTTCATCAGTTTTCACGGGAGAGTTAGAAATAAGACATCACAAGCAAAGGTGAGATCCCAGACCACCTGTAGGAAATTCTAAGATACGCATCCACATAGAGTAAGAATAAGTATTTGCTTAGAACATGTGACTTGGAACTCAAAATATTTTGAGATGACACAGCTTCTCAATACTAAGCTTAGTATTTTGACTGATATCAGCAAATTCACTCCTGATAATGTAAGTGGAGATTGAAATAAGTAAGTGGAAAACAAAACACCACCAGAACACATCATAAAACACCATACTTAATAACAAACTCTACTGACACTATAAAGACAGCAGCTAGCAAAGTATTTTAAAAGCAAATATTTTTCTTGAGAAAATTATGCAGACAGAAGTATGTTAAAAAACAAATTTTGTGAATGATTATCTGTAAATTAAACAGCAGCAGTTACAGCACATGTAGGTATAACTGTGGATATCATGATGGCCTTAAATTTTCCATTAAAAAAGGGATTAATTTGAAATATTTGTTTTCAAGTGAAAAGTAAGCTAGCAATTCCTCAGACCTCTGAGTAGATATGAATATGGTAATTCTCGTGTGTTTGGACTGAATGCTTCTTTTTGTGCACAGGGATAAGGACACCATACAGATAGAAAAATACATGTTGTTTTTTTCCCTTTTTCATCATCAGTAGGTTAACTTGGGGCCTCCAGAACAGCAGCAAGGAAGAGGAAAGGTAAATTCAAAAGATCAAGAGGTTTTTCCTGGAGTGAAGAAGAAAGCAATTAAAGAAGCCAAAAAAAGGTACATACTGCAAGAGATTTTAATGAAAAAATCTCACCATCTTTAACACGCACTGGACAAATGGTATCCAGCTATTGAGGAGAAGGTGAAAAAACCAAGTTGCTCATACTTAAAGCAGCATTTCCATATAAGCATTTTTAATTGCTTTCAGATGTTTTTAGATCTTAGTAGTGATTAACTTCATTCAACAGACATGAGTAAGTGACTGTGTTCCAAGTTTGTAAATTTTTGGAACTTTGTCTAATAAAAGGTAAAAGTTCCATAAAAAAACTTTTCCTCTTGTTTCTTTAAACAAAAACCATACTCAGAAACTCAGTAAGTGAAATATTCTTCCTAGCAGTAATCTGGTAGTATACCTACATAACATGTTCTGTAATTGGCCATGGTCAGTACAAGAAACAGAACTGGCCAGGAACAGTTCCTCAAAAGAAGACATGATTTTTTTCCTGTAGGTTGGGAAAGACTATAGTATGAAAAAGAGTTTAGAACTGCACTCATAAGCTGCAGGATGCAAGCTCTCCATTACAAAGAAGAGCTATGAAGTATTTCATTTATTGGTACAAATGCAGCCATAAAAGTCATATTCTTTACAGAAACAGTAGCCTAAATAGTAGCACCTCTTTGTCCAGGCCTTCCTTGGATGTAAGCATTCACGGTTTCTTTCATTTAACTTATCTACTATGATAATACTTCTTCATTTTGATTCTACATACATATCACTCATTGTCTTTCCACATAATATTTTAGCCCAGGGAATAACAGAAATCAATTTATAGAGAAATCTAAGTAATTTACATCTTACATCCAAGTGTTCTTCTGGCTGTATTTTTTGTTAATATGTAAAAAAAGCTAAATTCAATGTCATAATGAGTTATTCCATATTCCAGAAACATGAAGCTCACATTGCTACATACTACAGAGGCAAAAGTGCTGTATTTTTTGTCATTCACCTCTAGGAATATATATTGCTAATATATAGTGTCCTCAGTGTGTTCAGCATTTGTATATCTGAGACTTCAAAGGCCAAATATAATTTTAGCTTTCAATAGAAGAAAAAAAATCACTTTAAAAATTGTTTTGTCACACAGCGACCAAGTGCACAGAAACTTCTATTTTCTTCCACTTGAATGAAATATTAATCTACTAGAATCTTTTGAGATACTTTCCAAACCAAATGTACTGGTTCACATGAAATTCACCTTTCTCTTCTCAAATACTTGCACTGAATACTGATGGAATGCTGAAATCCATTCGGGTTTTGGTTTGGTTTTTTTTTTCTTCTTTTTGTTGGTAGTCTGGTACTTGCAAAAAGAATGTACTGTCATGATGCAGTAAGTTATCTGGTTGTTAAATTGCTCAAGTAACATAGTCCTTTTATTTCCATATTTATACACATTTATTAAGCAAGGGAATAGGGAAAACCTATCATTGTTTGCACTGTGTTAAACAGCTTTTCTCACCATCTGAAGTCCAAGCTTCAGTGACAGTAGAGAGTCAGCTTTCCAACACAGTAATTATACCTCGGTCTGCATACATTGGATTGATGTATCACAGCATATCATTAGTCTACTGTCATAAGAAAACATAAAAGTGACATCATCCTTTTTTGTAGTGATGTTGCTTATCTAAGATCTTACCCTTGATTTTCATGGTTCCTAGCAAGGTAGCTCCAGTAACCTGATGCAATCATAAATGGAAATTCTTGGAATACACAACCAACATCACCTCATGTTTGAATTCTGTATTTTCACTATAAGTGCCAGAAACATTCTTCTAAAAAAGTAGTCCACAGAAAGCAATGCTATTCTATTAATGTTCCTTTCAATAAGTGCAGCTGGATTGTTCAAGCCATATATGTGGTCCTAGTACCTGTAATATCACACAGCATAATAGAGATAGAGAAAAGGAAATTTAGTAGCCCATTTAAAACACTCCCTGCAACTTGTTCTACTTCCCCTATGTCAATTTAAATCTCAGCCACCACCTAATGAAAAGGTAATGTTGACAAAACCTTACTTTTCAGTAAAACTTGTCAGTACAGTGTCTGTCTATCTGCCATTGCTATGCATTTTGATGAGTTAGAACAACTCAGTGCCATTTTTAATTTTGTCTTGACTGGGTGCAGTTTTCCTTTCCCCAGCTTAGTCAGTCCTAGCATGCTACTGTTTTCACCGTCAGAAACTAGTACATCATTAATTTATTACCTCATCAAAGCAATGTAATAACAGTAACATTCTCCTCAATCTAAGATTTCTTTTCTAAGTGTCCATAGTAGTCACGTCTCTAATACTTGTAGCAGCAATGGTTTATTCTTTGCTGACAGCTTGAACACAGTATCTCATTGCAATTAAGACTAGATTGAAAGGAGATGACTTAAGAGTTACTTGTAAAACATTCATAACTAAAAAAACATTTCAGACAGACAAAATGCAGGCTCATGAATACCCACTTTTGAAAGAGGACAACCCGTAAAAGCAATGATACAAATACTGTAACAACATAGCTTTGTAATCTCTCAATAGTCACAAATTAATAAAGAATAGCAAACGAACTTGTATTACATTAAATAAGCTGGTTATACCAACTCATATAGAACAAATCTGACTCTTCCCCTTTCTCTCTCTCTTTCTCCATCACAGATACAATTTTCTACTCCCTCTTTCTGTCCCTTTCCATCCCAATATATGTGCCTTTCTAATTGCTGCTTCAGACACACAGCAACCAACCAACATAGCTACCTATTTCTGCATCTTGAAGTAATAAAAGAAGTCTTCTCACCTGGAGAAAGTAAAACGAGGTTTTCAGACTTAGAAGCCTGAATGCATGGAAACTCAGGCCAACAGCTTGAGTTTCCCTAAATCACAAGCTCTTGAAGGCAGTGCCATGAGCAGTAAGTGCAAGACCATTCTACATCTGCAATACAGTTCATCAAAAGATCTTTCCACGTGCTTAACTTCACATCGCAATACAGTTCTGACATAAATACTCTCTGATTTGCAAACAAGAAGATAAATGCTAAGCAACTTGCAGACGACCTGAAACCACGTCTGAACAACAATCTGGCCCTGGAATTCTGAATCTGGGACTTAAACTAGAACAACCTTCCTCTTCAAAAACCTTCTCCCAGTTAAAACTACTTCATGATAGCTCTAATATATTGCATAGGACAACACTAGTAACAACAACAATACAGTGCACTGTGAACAACTGAAAGTGGATTCATTATAATTCTTACAGTATGCTATTATGTCTTATGAAATTCATGTGGGCAATGATACTAGAGCTGCAAGCTACTAGGATGACTCATAGTGACTTGGTTCTGCTTGGAAAACTATGTTCATTTTGTGTTCAATAAGCTTGTTGCCTGAAAGGTTAGATATGATGTGATCATTAGATGCTTGACCCTTCCAAGCTGTTACCAAACATAGATGACTTTAAAAACATATATTAGTAAAACCAATTAATATAGCAGTTAGCGCATTCTTTTTTCCTCTTCAGCTGTAGTCTTCTAAAGCTGCCCAGATATAATAATGCTTGCTTGCATACTTATCTTGAATGTATCATTTACCTGAGTACATTCTTAAGTTCACCTACATCATGTATCATGTAACAAGAATACCTAGACTACCTCATGTCTTTTCTGGATACTCCCTTCATATTTAAGTACTTGCATGAGATCTAGAATACTCCACAGCACACTTTGTTCTTAAGCAGGAGATAATCATATTGAAAAATTATATTCAACACTGCAAGCCCCCAAAAATAAACAAAAAAACCCCAAGTTAAATACATTAAACTGCAGTTCAGTTTCTTCTTGCATTTTAGAGACTCCTTAAACATATGATAATGAAATCATGGACCATAACTTTGGAATATTTAAATTTGAAGTAATTTTATATTGAATGCTGTATGTAGCACTGGTAGCAGATAAAATATAAAATGAAGAGGAAAAAAATCATTCACCCTTCACTGATCATGTCATGCAAGGACATAAGTAGTCTAATTCTGTAAAGGAGATAGAACACTACCTTGATAGCATTCAAGAACTTCATGTCATCATCATGATGCAGTACCATAGTTAGCAACATGATGAAACTGAGCTTTGTAGTGGATCTTGATACACTTACTCTAAGTACCATCTTACTATATTGCTATAGCAGTCAACATCATTCAGGTAAGAGACCAGTGTGTTTGTAAGACAGATATTATTCCAAATTCATCAGCTCAGGTTCATTTCTAGTGGCAGTGTTTAATAAAATAATACTTGGCATTTGATGTCTAAAATAGCAGTGCACTGTTTGCTCTGTGAAAAGTTAGTTTTGAACTAATTAGAAATTACGTGATTGGGTATGGAATTATTTTGGCTAAATGTTCCCATTAAAAAGCAAGAGTGGTTGGAAAAATATCAAGTTTATTATAAGAAAAACTGCAAACAGAGAAGCATGGTTATCTTGATGTTTTTCTGTTGAAAGAATGCCTGAAATTTGAGCTACAAGACAATCTCAGTATTTCCCAGAATTAGTAAGCTTACATGGTGGATAATTTAATTTTATGGAACAACCAGTGTACTCTGCAATATGTACCTTTTCAATAACTTTTTAATTTCAAATAGTAGTATGCTAGAATTCAGAAAGCTGTAGTAATCACTTGTAAACACTTCCATTACCAAGTCCAAATTTAGTCACTGATAACTTCACCACGTATCTGCCTTTAAGGATAAGATTTTAATTGCTTTCTTTTGTATCAAAGAGTTTGCTGCAATTTTGTATTTTCTTTTGGTTTGCATGTTATTTGTTTGTTAGGAAACCCTGATGATTGAATAAAATCATCATTCTTTTGAAAACTGGGTATCTTTTTCCCCAAGATGTTTAATATACTTCTATGATTTGAAAAACGAAACTGGAATATGGGTGAGGATCACTTCTAAAGTTAGAAACACTGTTTTTTTTCTGATCATGTTAGATCTACCCTGACTTAGCAAAGCTACACATACATGAAAACTAACACACATCATTAGAGGCTTTACTACTATCTTCTAATAGTTCATCTTCACAGAATATAGTCCTTCAACTGGGATTCTATGTAACTGGTACAGAAATATTCTTATGAAGAAATCAACAAATCAATAGCATTGCACGCTTTGCTTTTGGAAGGCAAAATTATCCTGTGATCCAAGAAGAAATTCTTATCTCAGATTTTTCCACTGAAAAGTAATAAATCTGTGCACGTCACAACCTAACACTAAATGAGTAGTCACAAAATGCAAGTATAAGGCTCACTTGCTTATAACTACACTGTAAAATAACTTCACTCCTCAGTTTCTTTTTGACTACCTTGAGAGTATCAAGATACCTCACTATCCTCACTGCTTAAATATTTAATCCCAGAGTCCCTTTTGAAGTGAACCAGCTTGTTTCCTTTATATCAAAAAAGCTGGGAGCATTTCTGGAAACAGTTCAGTCCAAGGATTCTTCTCAACAAAGCAGTGGGTAACCTGCATGAGGTTTGACTCTTGACTTGAACGTTCTTCCATCAGTATCCTGTGGGCTTTTAATATATGTAGTGTTGCATGGTGTAATACTGTAAAATGTTCAAGTTTTTACTGATTAAAACTTCTTAATAAGAAAAGGTTCTCTATTTCTTCAGAAAATAATGCATTTCATATGGCTGAGATTATACAGCTAAGCACTCAAGTTCCCACTGTGTCTTGTATTCTTACCCTAGTAGTTGCTAAAACAATTACCTGATTTGGGGATTTTTTTATAAAATTTGTGGCTACGTGGAAAACCAACTTAATTATTAATCAATGAATATAAGGGACTCATTGGAACTTAAACTAGTGAGCTTCCAGAACTGGTTTTCTCTTCTGATAAAGTAGAAGACAGCTAGCCTTTCAACAGGATGATTGTATGATGTTATGACAGTGTTTTCAGAAGAGGACAGGTGGGCTGAATTACAACTTGTGATTTTAAGAACTATGAAATAATGTATTTACAGAGTTGAGTCAGTGTATCTTCCCACTGATACATCAACTGGTGAATGATAGAAGCTTTCACATTAATTATAATGACTACTTCCGTAATGTAGTGCAAAAATGTTTGTGTAACCTGATTCAGTTTCTTGAATTAGGTTACAGTTTATCACTCTGAAAGCAGGACTCTGTTGCTTATTTTTACAGTAAGTTAGCTCAGTCCAACCAATAAACAGCGTATCATCCTATAACACAAATCAAAAGCAATGCCAACGTTAAAAATTATTAAACACTAATAATCAAAACACTGTGTTGTTAACATGGTATGCATTTTAAGAGAAGTAAGCAATAGCCACTCAGTTTTACTAATGACTATATTTTTAACCAACACAGGATCACAAAATATACACACTATGTAAAACAAATAACTGAATAGGTTCTTTTCTCAAAATAGCTAAGCATGTAACTCAAACTTTTAATTTCTAGTCTCTAGAATACTCATTGAAATCAACTCTATTCACTACAGTAAGTTAAATACATTCTTAAAACCTTACAGCACTCAGTCTACCAGAAGAAAATCCTTCCAACTGCAGATTTTGTTTCTTGGCAATATCCAATATGATGTGGCTGTATTAACAATTATTATAATATTTTAACCATTCTTTCAGTTTTGCCTAATACAACATCAATAACTGTGAGCCAGAGAAAATGAAATTATTTAAGTGATTAGTCTTTCTTTAAATACCAAATAATTCCATCTTCTACTTTAGCAGAAATGTTGCCACACTTTATCAGCAGCTGGATCTGTGAACTCCATTTGTCCTCCAAACTCAAATAATCTATACAAAATCTTTCAGTTCCCTCCTTACTCTAACCCCTCACAAAAACACTTTGTGGCTCAGAGAATTTTGTACTGGATGGAAGCTGGAATATACTTTTATTGATTCGGGCACACAACAAGAGAGAAAATAAGGATGAGATTAGAAATTACATCTTCAGATTATCACATAAGAAGAGGAAAAAAAACATAACAAGAGTTTAATACAGGAAAGTAGTTATAATTCACACATGTGAAACATTTCAGAGGAAGCTGAGTATCTTTACACTGGAAAAGATGAGTCTGGTATCAAATAGGGAATAGATGGCCAGAAGTACCTATCGTAAAGCAAATCTGTTCAAAATAGTAGTAACAGCAACCACAATTACTGAGATTAATTTAATATGAAATTAATGTCATAAATTCAACATGTAAGGTGCTATGAAATTACTTTTTTAATTGACCAAGATACATCTATATATATATACACATATATTGATATATATAGATATACAAAGTAGTATTCTTATCATGCCCTAAAATACTTACCAAAAAAATAAAAGCGAAGAGAATTGCTTTTCAAAGGTTGTGTGAAAAATAATGGGAGTATAATTTTATATGTTATATAGAAACTACAGACACAAAATACAGAGCACAATGTGTATCATACACTCTACTCAGGAGTTAGAGCACTGCTTTTCTGATTAATCATAGTTGTCTATCGTTTCAACTTTAGACAACTTTTGAAGCCTTCTAAGCACACTAGCCAAGAAAAGATCTGCAATACACAGAGATCTGCAGATCAAAGTTAACCACGATGAGTCATTAAGTTTTGGAAGGGCTTCAAGGTGTTATCCAGATAAGCCTGAAAAGTCAGTACACCTGTCTGAACCTACACCAAACTCTTCTTTCTTCCGACTATATCACTTGCAACACAAACAGATTTTAACTCTCTGGACAATTCACAAAGCTCTTAATTTCCTTTTGCTACACATTTCTTGTTTTGTCAGACAGGGTCCTACATTTATTTTAATAAACATAAGACTGTCTTTTGTCAGCTGACCAGTCTTTTCTAAACTTTGGAACATTCTGTAAACTCACCCTAATGAAAGACAGTTGACAGACCAGCAATTGTGGGTATTATTTATGAATCTTGTGATAAAATAGACAGAGTATCACCCAAGAGGTGATCCTCACTTCTTCCATTTATGCTCCCTAAATTTGTGTTCTCTAAAGCAAATTCATTCTAAGTGATGATGCAACATTCTCTGCACGGGTTTTCAGATTGGACCAGTAACAGAACGGATTTTTAAGGGTTCCTTCACTTGGCCTCCTACAAAAATATACAGTCATGATATTTCATGAGAAGTCTCAGCATACAGTTTTGTACCAATATTATTCACACACATAAACAGTGCATGCAGAACCAGCCCCTTTAGAAAGCAGAGCTTTCACCTTCAAACGTGTATTTCTATAGTATATAGCAGAATTCAGAAAGAAAAATTTTCACTATGTTGAATCATAGCATTGTATATCTTAGATATACCTAGTAATTGCAGATCTCTGATACTTAAAGAGCATTAAATGGCACATAATTGTTTGTGTGATCACTTATACTCTTTTGTAGGCAGGAAGGAAAGTTAGTTATTATACTCAGATTATTAGATCAATCAGAAAGCTTAAAAAGAAGAATTTGTTACCGAAAAAAGAGAGAGAAGGGAGGGGAAAAGCACTTAACAATTTAGTACTTTGATTTTTTTCTGCTTAGAGCTGGATCCAGACAGGAAATTCAAACGTCATAAACTTCTCAAAGAGTCATCTTATGTCCACAGAGATGATTAAGGGGTTGGAGCACCTGACAAAGGAAAAGAGGCTGAGAGAACTGGGACTGCTCAACCTGGAAAAGCTTTGGGGGGGGATCTTATCAATATGTATGAGTACCTGATGGGGATTGAGTAAAGATGGAGCCAGACTTTTCAGTGTTGCTCAACAGACAAAAATTGAAATACACAGAATTCCATTGAAAAGCAGGACAAAATATTTTATTTTGAGAGTAGTCAAACGCTAGAACAAGTTGAAAAGAGATGCTGCGGAGCCTCCATTCTTGAAGAAACTCGAACTCCAACTGCATGTAGTCCTGAACAACCTCCTTGTGAACAACCAACAAAGACCCTAACTTGAACAGGGGAGGTCGGACCAGATGATCTCCAGTGATGCCTGCCAACCTCACCTATTCTGTGGTTCTACAAGTATACAGTGAAAAAATGGAGGAAAATGTTCACAATGGCAAACATTTTGTAGTATCAACTAACATGGTAGCACATAATGGCACCTACATCATCTATTGCACTTACAGCAGTTCTTTCTTAGTAGGGCTCTTACACTAGTTTTTGTTCTTATTCACAATGCAGATGCACTGTTCATTGTTTTGAACACGTACGATCTTTAAGCCTATTTTTATGCTTGCCTGTCTATAAAATGATGGAATGACAGTCATGTAACAATGCTCCTTACCTTTGCTGTGCCATACTCTGTGGAACACTAGAGCATGCTTCAAACAGTGCCAATGTTTGCATTTCTTATGCCGTTTGAGACTCAACATCACCACAATGGGAAAAAAGCCATGTCCACCCCTTCTCTTGTGGTAAGCCATGTACTGTGAAAGCAGTTCAAACTTACTGGCGATTTCATTTAAACCTTTCCTGTTTTGCAAGAGACTCACAAAGCACCACCATCCTAAAAGGATTTGATGAATGATAATCTTACATATGCCTATTTCCTTTAATTTTGAATTGTTGGGTTTGTTTGTTTTTTATTATCATTTTAAAAAGATCTACATCTGATTTTGTGGGCTGATATTCTAAGAAATTGGATGTGTTTTCAGTACCCTGTATTTTTATCATTTACTTGTTATAACCAGCTTTAAAGGACTAGAGAGGAACTGGATACTTAGGCATTAGTTGTGGTTTAAAGCTGCTTTCTTAGAGTAAAACAAATTGCAAAAAAATCCCCAGAAGATATCATGTTGAGGTGATCTGCTCTTACATATTAACTGTAACACAAAACCCCGGATGATACTGTTGACAAAGGTTTTTTTTTCCTGTCTCCCTCGTTTTGGCCTGCCTATTTGTCTCTGACTTCTTTCATGTCATCTCCTTTCTACTTTCTGCATGCATTTTTTCTTTGAGATTTTCTTGTCTGACTTCCCCCAAATAATTTCCCTTCACTTCTGCAATGTTCAATCTCTCATAAACACAAATGCTTCTACCCTATAAAACTTTTTTTCTTTTCCCACATAGACCCTATTATTCTCACGTTGCATTCACTCTGCATCAGCTCCATCTCCTTCACTAGACTTTATACTGTAAATCCTACTGTGTAAGTTATTTCAAACTGGATTAATTTTTTTGCTGGTCACAACTGCCCAGACTACCACGGCGAGTCTTACTTGCCTGACACCCTCCTGTGCCTGCCCGTAATCTCAGTATCATCCCTCCTTTCTTCTGCTTACTTTATATCTCCCTCTTTACCAACCTATCTGACTTCTGTCACTCTTCTTGATCTTTAGCCTTTTGAAAAACTGTTAATTTCTAATAAATTATTTCTGGCTATGTGTCTATCTCACTATTGTAAAGCAGTTCTTGAGCCCTAAAGCAAATTGGCATGGCCCCACTTTTGTCCAGAGATCTAAACTCTCTTCACTTTCTTCCCTATTCCAGACAAGACATTTGCATCCACACTGCCAACAGTTTCTGGCATATGGTATTTCCTGAACTGTGCATATATTTAGTCAGCTATGAACAAAATCATGCCAAGGATCATGCTCAAACAGACTTGTGATCATGGGCACGTACTCAAACATTCACCCAACTATCCAATATTCAAGACCCAGTAATCTTCCTCTCTATTTGGATCTGTCTAGTTTATTATCTTTCCTTTGCCTTAGAGAAAATCAGAGCTTGAGTCTGAGCCATGCAAGCAAGTAGGGAGAAGTGGAAGCTCATGTGAGCTTTGCTGAAACAAGTGGGAAAATTTAACACGTGTAACATGAAGAGAGAAAATGTGGCACCGCCATCAACAGCTTGACAGTTGGGTACCTCTGTCTTCAGGTGGCTCTGTTCATCTCCTTCCTGCAACACATCCTTTCTTAACTATGTCTAAGCACAAGTCACTCCTAGGAGATGCTACAGAAACTTTCAAAGGAAAATAGCTGTTTAAGAAACAGATTGTTACCGAACTTTACATTAGTATAAGGCCTCAGGAGACACATCAAAAATAGAATTTCAGGATGAAAATTAAAAAAGACATGTATGCACATGGAGTTATTTTAACTAACTCAGTTTCTTCACTTAACTATATTCACAATGACATTATCTAATCAAGCAAAGCAGCAAAAAATCAGAAGATAACCAATCTATTAAAAATGAATAGGGAGATTATTGTCTGATGATAAGTAAGTCATGCTTTGAATGCTTTTTGTTTATAAAGAAAAAGAATAGGGGAAAAAAAATATAAAGGATTACTATTTGCTTGGTTATTTGGATTTTAAAGTACTGAGTTGCTGCAATTTCCATTACATACAATGCATTTATGTAGCAATAATGTTACATTATGGGAACTCCTTTGTGATATTTGGGTACTGGTTTCCTAGACTTAATTTATTAACAAGTGGATGTAAGCAATGAATTCAAAAGATTGCCCATGTGAAGGCGTCTCTAGCAATCCTACCTGTTGGCGGGATGATTCCAGGAGACATTAGGCCTGGGACAGAATGTGGCATGATATGAGAATTCTCTGGGGAGGTGACACTTTGAGTCCTCTTAGGAGGCCTTCCAGGTCTAGAACTGAAACAAACAAACAAAAAAATTTTTACAATTAAGCTGTTGTCTTACACATCATTTCAAAGTTGTTTCAAGTGGTAACATGGACTGTAAATAAATTTGTTTCAAGGACGGTTGCTTTTGCAGTTAGATGTAATAGACTTCCATCACTAATTAGATTACATGCTGAATTCATTTTCCTCATTGAAGATCAGCGCTCTTGATGCATAATTCATAGCCTGCACCTCGTTACCTGCTTCTTCATATTAATATCTATACACAGTTTGAATTGCCTCGTTTGCATATGCTAAAGTTCTGCACGCAGCCTTCAGCACGAAAATTATGCACTAACTTGTAATAATTATTACAGTCAGCCTGGTATTGATTTATGAGACTTTTAAAAACCAAATATGTGTAGTACTTGTAATGAATGATATTTTAAGGTTCTTCAGGAAATTAAAAGGCAATGGCTGCCTAAGGAAATGTTCTGCTTGTTTGATTTAATACTACAGTTAGCTGGGAGGTGGAATGAAAGAGTGATTCAGACCTATAGCACATTTTTCGATGATATGTTTTATTACTTCGCACTGCTAGCCTGATATCTAGATGATAAATGACAATACATATCTAATGTGTGAAAAGGTCTTGCAATTTCTTTATTTTTTGTCATTTAAAAGATAAGTCAAGTTATCATTTAACCCTTATTCTATTTAAAGTGAAAATCTCACTAAGACACCTTACTTTAAATATACTACCTTATGTCAGAAAGGACTCAGAATTATTTGTAGGATATTGTTAAGCTTACATCTGCCCAGTATGGAAAAATAAAGGACTTCAGGTTTAAGCACTCCTTGTCTGTTAAATGCTCACATACACAACTTTCTATCTATCTCTTGGACTGCGTAAGTAGCATACAAATTAGATACGGATTACAATGAAAATACTTATTACCCACTTACATGCAAATATGTACCTGCTACATACGACACATATCCAAAGGCTTGTATTCTTATGTACAGATCACAGCATTGTACTATTGCAATATCCTGTAACTGCTTATTTAGGGGACACTGTGGAATAACTTCACAGAAAAAGGTGATGTGCACTCCTAGCACTGCGGTGTTAACCTACGCACTGCCAAACATTTGAGGTTCTTCATTTGTCTCAAAATAAGAAAGAAAGGTGGTTCTGAAAGATTTTGCCCCTTACATCCTCACGCTTACAAAACTCCCATAAGGATATGGCATTTTAACTATGCTGGGGCTGCAGAAGGAGGCAGATACTAAAATACCTGTTTTCTGTTCATGTTCATTCCCCTTGTGTTTGGAAATATCCTTTTTTTTGCAACTTCTATAACCTACCCTTAATAAACCAAAAACGATCAAAGTACAGGGCATTTTCTTGGAGTTTAATGACTCAAGGCATTGAGTTATTAACCTTAACTGATCATTAATTCCCAACTTAATGTCCTGAGCTAAGGTCATTATTAAAATTATAAGCTCAATAATTTCTTTGATTGGTTTGGGATTTTTGACTTTCTTGACTACAAACAGAAGTGTTGTATGTTCACAACTACAAGAAAAACCCTTGTAGAAAAATAATATTGTCGTATTCCAGCTCACAGAACCAAATTCAGCATCTTCCTTTTTTTCTCTGAAATTTCTTTTATGATTTACAATAAAAATAAACATACCATGAGTACACATAAAACTGATAGAACATTATAGTCAAAAATTATCTGATTTAAATGGAGTGTTTCTATTATATTCACCCACCAAAAAAATGCCACAATGTAAGAAAACTTTAATGGCTTAATTTTAATACCTATGACGATCCACTGTTCACAAAACACTGCTGTGATATGAGTATGCAAGGTCTGACAACAGCATAAAAAACACAAGCAGAGTGCCATGGCATAATGCGCAATCTACTGATGGCTTCCAAGTCTTAGAAAATCAAGAAGTTCATGCCTGCGAAGACTCTTTTTGATGCTTTCTACCAAATACACCCACGGTGAAGCCTGAATGCTTTTGTCTTTGATTTTTAATGAATAAAACCACCCCTTTTCAAAGCCTAAGAGAAGATATCCATGGAACAAAATTGTAAAATGACATGGAAATATCCAAGGCAAAATTCCTTGGTTGCCTTCTGCAATCAAATTGATCACACTGCTTATACAAAAGGCCTGTCACCCTCAAAACAATAAAGGAGTTCAGTAACCCAACTCTACCCCACAATTTATCCTAAACTTTATTAAGTAAGGGTTTTCATGAAGTCCTAAACTCCCAATTCCAATTCAATTAAGAATATTTAAGTAAAATTTCTGAGAAGTGAAGCTTTTTCATCCTGGTATAATTTTTAAGAGACAAAACATTAATCACAGTTTACTATAAAATGGCATTTATATCTTTGAGAAATGTTTGTTCTTTATGACAAGGCAGAAAAACACATTAAGACGTAGTAAGAATGACTTCCTGAGGTCTGGAAGCTCTGATTTAGAGTTATGGCAGACTATGCAATACACACTTAAAATTTGTAAATTTGATTGTCCCCAATAACTGATTATGTAACAATAATTGTCTTAATCTTTTATTTATATTATGTACTTGTTTCATTAACCAAATTCCTAACTTGAAATACCATCATTTTATAAGAACTATGCAAATTGCGGGAATTTTGTATGAATCATTACCAGAGTTACGGAACAAATGGTTTGTAAAAATTACTTTAAAAGATGCTAACTTTGATTCTATTTGAAAACTTCGATATTGTTTTGTAGTCAGCATTAGCATTTTTATAGCCTTATGATAAACTCTTAAAAAAAACATTAAAAGCATAGCAAATGTGTTTAACTATCATAAACAGATGATAAAAACAGCTTAATGAATCATTTTGTTGGTATTTTTCCTAAACTTGTGTAAAGACCTATTTATTTTTACTTTAGGACATGTTGATTTTCATTCCAAGATACGAGCCTGCTTCAAAGTACTCACATACCTATTTTGTATCAGATGTAGGTTTGTTTTCAGTATGAAAAAAAAAATACAATTTAAATAGCTACGAGTTGATTTGTTATGCAAAAGATATATTTAAGCATCAAAGCAGTATAAGTTATTCTTCTAGTTGATGCCATGGAAACACAAAAATCATCATTTAAAAACTGTTGATAATAATTTTTTTACTCAATTTTATTTTATATGTAAGCATTCATAAAGATGTAAAAGATATTGTAAGATTCTGTCTTTTGTGTAAATAAAATCATTGGAAGAACAACACTGATTCTTCTGAAGACCCATTTGACTCCTTAAGGTAATGCTAATTATCTCAATGGGTAAACTACTCAAAGCAGACCCATTTTGATGTTGAAAATGACTTCCATTTGAATTTTTTTAAAGCTAAGATAAACAGGCTGAAGTGCCAAAACACAAAAAGCCAATATAAGTCTTGTGAATACCCGGGGTCATAGTACTGAGAAATCAAGGAGTCTTTTGGGACTATGCAAGAAGACACTAGAAGAAACAGACCTACATCTGAAAATCATAGCTGGTCTTCATCTTTTACTGTTTCATTCTTTGAAGATTAATTAGAGAGAGCAGAAATTTGGCAATTTCAACAAAGATTCATGGAAACCACAGTGATTAATTGTTTTAAGGACCTGAGGAGAAGTCAAAGGGAAGGTACCAGTTCCTCATCCACCCATTAAAAGGGATACACCACAGACATTTTGACACTCTTTCTGCTTTCTCAGTGTGTCAAATATGGAAGTTAGGTATTTTCCCTTCTAAAATTGAAGTTTTCATGTGTGACATAACATATGCTGCAGAATAAAAAAGAAAAATTCCAGCAGGACCAGTATTACTTAGTCCTCTGTTTTCAAAGTGGAGCACCTAAATGCATTTCGCTCCTTCAAAATTTGTCTGCCTTATATAGGCTTCCATAAGCTTTGTATCAAAATGTGCTGACTTTTTTCAGGGCTTAGAAGACATTCCCACAGACAACTGAGCTTTATGCTTTTTAGACAGTTACCACAATTTACAATATACCATTACGCAACAGAGGAACCAAACATGCAGACTAGACTGGTGAATGCTGAAATTCTAAAGAAGGGAGGGAAATATTTTCTTCATTAGCATCAGCTATTAGATATTCAGAACACTTTCTAGAACCACTGAAAATTAAATCCATCAATTTGTGGTCAGATTTGTGTTTCACCCCTTCAACTTTCACAAATACTTCTACGGCTTTAGCATTTTCAGCTTTGAAGGAAAGGATGTATATGTGTTCTGCACTGTGATTGGCATGAAAGGTACAAAACATGAGAAATAATTGACAGTATATTGCCCCTAAATACAACTTCTCCAAAGTAGTTATTTTTTGGTCTTTCAATCAACATGTATTAGTCTTACATCCTTCCTGTGGTACTGAATCTAGAAAACAGATGGCTGAATTAAATAAAAAAAAAATGGAAGAATCAGGAGTTATTATCAGCTAAGATGTTGTGCTTTGATTATACTTTTAAAGTTTTATACACCTCCAACTGTACTATCATAGTATAAGCTTGCTTCTAGAAATCACTCTGATTGATAGTGGAAAACAATTAAAAGCAGACATAATCAGCAGATCTGGTCCTGTACAATCACATGGAAAGGGGTGAAGGGAAAGTAGGTATGGGTTTATCTACAGGATTTAAAAATAAGTGGATTTTCATTCATCTCTTTTCACTATCTGCCAGAAGACAGCCATAACTTTAAAATTTAGGGTCTCATCCCTGAAAGCCTTAGACACCTAGGCCTCCCACTCACTTCTGTTAGAACTCTGAGCACCAAGGAAGGTATTGGTTCCAAAACAGCTGAAATTCTTCATGAGTCATATATACCTCTCAGAGTCTGTTACTAGCACTTTATAGATGACTGATTCCATGGCAAAACATTTACTATAAAATGAAAAGAGTGTGTAACAGAGTTGAGATAATGATGTGATTTATCTTTCTTATGTCTTGGCTTTGAGGAATAACTGTGCAAAATTAATTCTAGACAAAGTTTCACTCTTTAAAATTTTATTCAATACATGAAGTACTCCTAAAGAAAAGAGCAACTCTGACCCGCTGTAAGAAGCCAAACAGCCTTTCTAGCCCAAACTAATTATTTTCAGAGCTGGTTTTCTACATTTAAAGTTTATTTTTAACCTTGTCTATGAACAAGTTAGTGCACAGAAATATTGTCCTCATTTGAAACTGAGCAAACATGATGTAATGAAGCTACCATCGGCCAGGTGGTTTTATAATCAGTAATACTGGGAGGGTGGCAGGGAGAGATATACTCTGGAAGTGATAGGCAGCAAATCTGTAACAAGCATTTGGTGTATTTACTTAATGTATTTTTCATGTTCTTAGAACTGCTTAGAACAGCTTTGAATATCAATATCAATTTTAGCTACATCCGCATTTATGCATCTCATTTAGATACATATTGAAAACCCAGGCTTTATTTCTCAATTGTTCTACTTCCCCTTAGTGCTTCAAAGCCTGATGCAGTATTTTTGACCTCAAAGAAGCCGGCTGAATGTAACTTAGGTGAACCACCACTGGTAGTGGTTATTACTGTGCTTGCCATAAGATGACCACTGCAAAAGGGCTGAGGATGCCACAGTCTGAGGCTATTTGCTGACTTAATGCAAAGCCAGCGATGCCCTGCGACAACCTGTAACTGAAGCCAGTGGACTTTTCTCTCATGGTATACACAGTATTTCTGGTTTTAGCTTCCATGCTGCTCTCAGTATCACACATGCAGCCTTCACGCTAATAAGGCTTGAGCCAAGGGCGTGTCAATTCTGAAAAATAAGGTCTAAGAAGCCTGACTAGACCTTTTGTGTAATTTGATTTCTTTAGTTGGAAAACGCTTGCTTGCCAAGGTAACCTTCATAAATATTTCTAATATACTGAACTAACACTTTAAAGGCACAAAAATGACCAACTACATTGATCTAAACCTTATACTTTACTATTTTAAGTTTTCCTCTTCTAGTCCCACTCAAAAACACAGTAAAAGAACGCAATTCCAAGACTGGGCATATATCTATTTTGGCAGTTACTAAAACAAACATTAGAAATCACATCATGTCCTATTTACTTGTATAAAACAATATAACTTAGTGCAATTACCTTACATTTATTTTTCTTCTCACAGTTAAGCAGGAAATGTTCTCACGCAATAATTAGTGCTGAACTCATGATATATTAGAAAGACTTACTGAGACAGCAAACAGTGCTGATAAAAATAAACACAAAGATCTGTTTAAAAATCTTCGCAAAGGAGTATATTAATGATCAAAAGAATTATAGCATGTTATATGAGTGAGTAGTGGAGAAAGCATGCTGATAAAAGACTACTGCATTTCACTAACAGAACACTTTAGTACTATTTTTGAACCAAAACGGCCAAAAAGTGGTATTTGGTCAGAAACGCAGTACCAGTTTATCAGTGGTCCAAATAATTAAATGGAACAAAATATATTGCACTCCATATCCCATTCCAAAGCTATCTTACCACAGTAATACACAAGCACTGGTTAGTACTAGGATCCTAAGGTTTTTTGAGGGTAGAGATGACCTTGTTGAATTATTTCTTTTCCTAACAGACCAGTCACATAATTATCATGTCATTTCCATCTTCCTCAACTCTACAGCCCAAATCACTCTGCTTTTCAGCAAGATCAGGAATATTCTTGATACAAGAGTACAAAACATAAAGTACAAGAGTGCAAAAATATATAGAATATATAGAATATATAGTACAGCAACACCTGCCAGCTCTTAGTTGATGGCTGAAGTTCGACTACAAACACAATGAAAGAATCTAAGAAAAAGATTCTACCTGTCTGACCATACTACTTGAATATATGAGTAACCTGAAGGAAAGGAAATAAAACAGTTAGAAATCCCACCATTACTGGTGTAAATTACAGTACCAGATTTGAATACAGCAGTGATTGTACATAAGTTTAAAATATTACTGAAATGTGACTGTTCTTTTAATGAAATTGAGATCTGCAAGTTATCTGTTGGAAAGGGAAAAACAGATAAGAAATTAACCTAATTCTGTTGGGTGGCAGAATTATGATGTCAGAAGTAAATTAAGCCAAAAAGTTCACTGCTTCATCTAATTAGCTGAAACACTAGATCAACCTGAAAGTTCTTGAATCACTTAAGTATGTTGGCTCTCGTGACTACGTAATAACTGAAACGCAAGCCTCTGATGATGACAGCTGTACAAGCTAGAGTAGGAAATAAGTCTGAATGAACAATGAAATGCAATTATTAAACAGAACTCATGCATAAATTCAAACCATATTGATAGATTTTTACTTGCTATAAACATTGAGACAGAAAGTGTATTTGTAATATCCAACAGAGGTAGAAATCTCGGCACTGGAATCCTGAAGAAAGTTTTTTTAGGAATACTGGAAATACCAACCATAAAACCTTGCAAAATCGTATTTATTTCCTCTATTTACACTGCTTTCTTTTCGGAATAATTCCTGCAACTTCAAAAAAACTACAAAAAGCAGTGACCTAAAGTGCACACTTCCTACAAAGGCTCTTTCTGTCAAGTTATAACAGATGCCTTTCCCATTTCACTCAACCTTACAGCAGAAACAGCACCTATAATTTAAATATGCAAGCTAAATGATTCCTTCTAACAGTGTTATTCACCCACATGAAACCCCAAACTGTAACAGATGCAAAGCCTATTTTTTCCTCAACTGTTTTCATCTTTTCTTAGGCTTTTAATTCTAAAAACATCCTCTCAAAACAACATCTACTATGTATATTACAAAAATGTCAAGCATGGAGCTAATAGGTCAGAAAAGCAGGTTTGATCCAGAATGACACAATCTAAAAGAACTTTAAGCTTTCATTTTTCAAAAAAAAAGTTTCAAATTGCTGAGATGATTCCTAATGTCAAGCAAGTGTAACTGATGTGGTTATGTCTGTTAGAGTCTGCATATGGCCTGAAACAATGATTTAAATGTATGAACTTTAGTTGGAATGAACAGTCCTGCTTCAAGGCTTGTTTTCAAAACATCTGCATTCATCTCTGCATATAACTTGTACATGTAATTATGAATTTGTGAACATAAATCAGATAATTACATGTACAAATAACCAATTAGACTCAAAGCAGAATTAGGCATATAGTAACACACTCCTCTTTTGAACACATATATAACCACACATATATAACATAGGTGAGTATCTTTGTTTAAGAAATTTTTGTTTAAGTCATTTAGAAAAAAAACATCTGGTTTGTTTTCCAGTAAGACATACTGGGCAGCAGCTGCCATTTTGAGAGTGATCTAAAAAAAAAAAAAAGAACAGAAACACAACAAGAAAAAACACCTACATAATAAACACGTCTAACATTTCTCAAGAGGTCACAGAGCTGGTGTTTATCACCACCTATATTAAATTTAAGATACATAAACATTTCAATGCTTATTTAAGCTCAAATAAGAAAAAAAAAAAAAAAAAAAAACAAAAACCAAAACCCAACCTTGTGCTATTCAAGGTAAGTATCTTGTGGAGATATTCTGGTTCTCCTGGCAGTTTGTTAATTAATATGCTATTCTTATTCATAACAGTTAATAATGGAGTCCTATCATATAAGTGTATCCACTGGAATATATGAATGCACTCGTCACTTAATTGGCCACAATTCTTTGCATGAAATGCTGAAACAAGTGAACTGTCACCTTTTTAATGAAGCTGCCTATATGTTAAACCCTTTGCCCTTTAAAAAACTATTTATACTCAAAATGAAAAATTTTATTCTAGCTTCTGCCAGAGACTGTGGTTAATGTTCACTGCCCTTTATTCACCTTATTTTTAATTCTGAAAACCCACACTCATTAACCATACACTTCCAAAGAATTGCTGGAACCACCTAAATAAAAGCTTGAAAGTGACTTTTATTGTACATTTGAGAGTAACTGTGGTGATATGAAATACTGAAAAGACTCTCCGTTAGTCTGTACAGCTATAACCGAACAGCTGATGTAACACAGATTGATGGTAACAATGAAGTATTCATTAAAATCTAGAATTTAAAACTTTCAATATGGTGGTTTGCATTTGCACATATGTATAAACACAATTCTATGAATAAATCTACTAGATGAGAACTTAGCATTAAAAATTACAGGTTTCTTTGAGCAGGCAGTATCTGGGGTCAGAGTGAGAGATTTATGTTGGGCACCACTGTGCAAGTGACACTGGTGAAATGAATTTACTTTCTGACTGACTGCACTTCTATCTGATACCAATGACTAAAAGTTAAACAGTATGTGCAGCATTAGTTTCATTTCCGTCATTCAGACTTCGTTTGGGACAGAAATCAGCTATCAATATAGCAATGGGTTTGTGCAACCCCCAGCACAGTACTCATCACTTAAACCTCATGTGGACCAAGAGATACAAGAGAGATGATTGCCCTTGTAAATACCCTTTAAATAGTAAATTCCTGTGTATACTCTAGTTGTAATTCTGAAACATAGCAAAATACAAATTCATAGTGAAAAACCTATGCACCCAGTCCCACAAAATCTTTTTGTGAAATTAAGATCCCAGGTGCATTATAGTGTCCCACTTTGTAAGTCCAGATGCAGCCTTGTATTATATTTCCCTTGTGCAAGGCAAGGAACAGAAACAAACACTCAAATTCAACCTCCCATTTTCTTTGCAATGCAACATCCATAACAATATGAATAGCAGCAGTTTCCCCTCCTAAACAGCAGAACTAGAATAACTTGGATCATACAGAATACCAATCCAAGACTCCCAAGCCCTAAAAAAATAGAAGAAAAAAAAAACCCAAAACACAGTATTATTGGTCCAAGTGGAAATACTACAGTGATGCAACCAAAGACACACTTGTTATCCTTTCAACAACTTAAAAGTCATTCAGTGCAGTGCTATCAAGCTGTATCAAGTGCTATATCACTGTAAGCCTTAGTGTTTGTAGGTATGTTATCTGCAGGCCTGAAACACAGCCAGTACTCAAAGCTGTCCTATAACTATCTTAGGTAAAGTTTGCCTATCAGAAATAATAGTTTGCTACTAATGTGTTAGCCTAGGAAACCTCTGAAAAGTTAATCACTAATTTCTGTTACGTAGTATGTTTTTAGATAATAGAGTTGACAAATGTATCTACTTCTGCTAAGATTTTTATTATTCATAATTCTTTGAAATACTGGTCATTCCATTTGCAAGCTTTATACAATAGAGTTGCATAGGAAGATATCACAGATAACAAAGGATCTATTCTATAGAAAGGCATAAATCAGCTATTGAAAAGTTTATTTTAATATGTACTTTAACATGCTCTGTATTTACTCTGTGACTACAAAACTTTTACATTCTAGTTCTAGTCCCTTTACCTCCCATGTCCAAAGTCATTATGAAGCAAAGATACTAGACTGAAATAAATTTAAACTACTGTTGCTCTGTGTTTGAAAAGATCTGTTTCTCAAAAACATCTCACATTAGCCAAAACAAAGAACCCCCAAAATAAAAGACCAAATTCATCATGTTATTGTAATGCTTGTAGATGTATGCTCATGTTGAATTAAATCAATTCATCCTTCCTTTTATGAACTTCACATCTTCAGCAGCATAGGACACAGAGAGCAGAATTTCATATGAGATTTTTATTATAGGAGTATGACTTCCAAGATGGTCAAAATGGCACCACAGACTTGCAGCACACTCTTCTGAGGCATACTACCGCTGGCCAGTATATACATCCATATGATGTTTGACTGGCATGCTCTGTGCCTGGAACAACTCCATATGTAACATGCATACAGAACTATATTTTGGTGCTGTCCTTATAGCTTGTAGCACAATAAGCTCAAATCCTGACTGAATGTTAACATGATACTGAAATACAAATTAATCATAATAATTACACAGATTTTCTTTCCATGCCCAGTCAAGTTAGACAAGAGTTTAAAGCAGGTGCCAAGTCACAACTATATTCTGATTCTTTATACTTTCTACTTTTCTGAAAGCTTTAGCTTCAAAACCTGACTTAAGGACTTGGAAATGAAAAAGAATCCAAAATCATCAAATAAATTAGTCCAAAAGCTTTTTCTCCTGATTTTGTTCTGGCTGGTGATCTCTGAATGTAAGATGTTGTAAACACTGATCAAGGTATCATGGTTCAAACTTAGTGGGACATTTTCATCAATGCAAATGCTTTCCCTAGGATGTTACCTGCTTGCTTAAGACTTCATATTACGATCTGTAGTTTCAAGCTTCACTCCAGTACTAAATATGATACCAAGGAAACACCTACTTAACCAAACCACATGCTGTTAATAAGAAGGTCTGGCAGAACTGGGCTTTTTTCTGCGGTAATGGATCAAGTTCTTAGGGAAAAAAAGACATAATCAGCAGAAGACTACCCCTTTTAGAGAACAGGAATCGAATTAGACATTATCCTGATCAGAAACTTGCTTGTTTACGTGCTTGGCTGAAGGTCAGAGTGATGTCTTCACGACTTCATAGCTTTCCAATACAAAAGCACACCCAATCTTGAACTGGACACTGAGCTCATGCTTTTTTTCTAGAAGTTTAACAATATTTGAGGAAGAAGGTACTGCAGTAAAATGGTAAATTAGATGAATCTTGTCACAAACAATTATCCTTCACTAAATTTTGACCTGGATATCAGATATATTCAGTTTTAATAGAATTGAATAAAGCGGCAACATATAATATGTTTTTAATGATGCTTTCTCATTTATACTGTCTTTTAAAAGTGAGAAAAGTTTTACAGTTTTTAAATATATATAGTTTTTAAATATACTTGTATATTTCAAGTATACAGGCTTAGATACACAAAAGGAGGCTGGAAAGTGGAACAAAAAAATATGTCAAGACATGCTTTGGACTCCTGGGCTTAAAAGATTTAGTCCTTACAAAAAACATTCTCTCTCACACAGTACCTGTTATGTGAGATATATGTTTGTGTATGCATATATATATATTTATATATATATACATACATAAGTATATGTAGACCATAAAGCGGCACAGTGTCCACACAAGGTAGTCTCTAGGCTGATATTCCCAAGGCAGTAGGTGTTCTGGTCCTAAAGCACTTTAAAGCAAAGGACAACTCAATCTAGACTTTATTATCTTTAGTAAGTACTGATTGCGATCTTCTCCCCCACTGGGCTGTGAGACTATGCACCACTCAAGTGAGCTAGAGAAATGCACAGTATGTTAACAAGTCAAGTGTAGCTTCTGCGACACTTTCACAAAGTACTAAATGGTGAAAGACGAGTATCTCCAGCCTGCCCATCATGACAGAACTGTAAGGCTGATCGCTAGGAACTCTAGGCCTGTCAGTCAGACTTCGGTGCCAGGGAGGGTTATGGAGCAGATCACCTTGAGTGCCCTCACATGGCACATACAGCACCACCAGGTGATCAGGCCCAGTCAGCATGGGCTTTATGAAAAGCAGGTCCTGTTAGACTAACCTGATCTCCTTCTATGACAAGGTGTCCTGCCTAGTGGATGAAGGAAAGGCTGTGGATGTTGCCCACCTAGACTTTAGTAAAGCCTTTGACAGTTTCCCAGAGCTTTCTCCTGAAGAAACTGGCTGCTCATAGCTTGGATGAGTGTACTGTTTGGTGGGTAGAAATCCTGGATAGTCAGGCCCAAAGAGTGGTGGTAAATGAAGCTAAATCCAGTTGGTGGCCAGTCACAGGTGGTGTTCCTCAGGGCTCAGTACTGGAGCTAGTTCTGTTTAATATCTTTATTGACAGTCTAGATGAGGGGATCGAGTGCACCCTCAGTAAGTTTGCCGATGACACCAAGCTGGGCAGGAGTGTTGGTCTGCTGGGAAGCTGGATCATTGGGCCAAGGCCAGCTGTATGAGGTTCAACAAGGTTCAGTGCCAGGTCCTGCACTTGGCTCACAACAACCCCATGCAACATTGCAGCCTTGGGGAAGAGCAGCTGGAAAGCTGCCGGGTGGAAAAGGACTTGGGGTGTTGGTCAACAGACAGCTGAATATGAGCCAGCAGTGTGCCCAGGCAGCCAAGAAGGCCAACAGCAACCTGGCTTGTTTCAGAAATAGTGTGGCCAGCAGGGCCAGGGCAGTGATTGTCCCCCTGTACCTGGAACTGGTGAGGCCGCACTTCAAATACTGTGTTCAGTTCTGGGCCCCTCACTACAAGACATTGAGGTGTTGGAATGTGTCAAAAGACAGGCAACAAAGCTGGTAAAGGGTCCTATGTGGAGCAGCTGAGGGAACTGGGGGTGTTTAGACTGAAGTAAAGGAGTCTCAGGGGAGATCTTATCACAGTCTACAACTACCTGAAAGGAGGTTGCACCAAGCTGGGTGTCAGTCTCTTCTCCAATTAACAAGCACTAGAACAAGAGGAAATAGCCTTAAGCTGTGCCAGGGGAGGCCTGGATTGGATATTAGGAAAAATACCTTCCCCAAAAGGGTTGTCAAGCATTGGAACAGGCTGCCCAAGGAAGTGGTTGAGTCCCCATCCCTGGAGGTATTTTAACAGTTGGATTCAAAGTTCTTAAAGGCCTCTTCCAACCTAAACAACTGTATTATTCTATATGCAAAGACATACACACGTATGTGTGTGTGTATCTCTCTGTTGTATGTAGTACGTGTACATACAGACTACAATCCCTACAGGTGATCAGCAAGGCAGGAGACTAGTGGGCTCAGTAACATTAACACAATCATTTAAAAAAGAAGATGAGCACCATAGTCAACTTAAAAAACCAGATGTCATTTGCTAAGGGATATCAAACCTAGAAATGTAGTCAAGGGTAAACAGAGGATAATAGAGTTTACTTAGTACCCATTTGCACCCTATAAAGTTTCCTCTCACATATGCCAAACAATCACTTTTTTTCCTTTCTTTTTTTTTCCCCCTCCTTTGACAACATCATTGGTAAGATTCAAATGTCAATTCAGTCAATAGCAATGGTATAGGGAGATGACTCCTCTGAATGACCACAGACCTCTCTTGTAAACATTTTTGGGTAGACAGACCCTAAGAGCATGTGCCTTGCACCACCATCTTGGAAGATTAATGACACGTACTAAGTCAACAATATTATCTGCATGTTCCCCAAAGATCTTAAATTAAAATGCACATTCATCCTGGCCCAGCTTAGCGTATTGTGAAATTTGTTTTTCTTAATGATCACATTTAATAATAATACAGGTAGGCAACTCTGGAAAATAACAAATATAGACTCATCCCTGTAAGCTAGTTTCCATATGTCATTATCTCTTTGACTTATGGAACAGTCAGATCTACCAACAGCTTCACTTACGTAGAAAGCGGTTTATGGGAATTATACATAAAGACCTTTATAAATAAAAACGTATTGTTCAAGATTATGCTGTGCCACAGCCTTCAGAGTTCAGTCAGATTTCATGCAAATCTTTCCATTAATAGAATGCGCAATTGTTTGCTTTACAGGATTTCTTCATATTGGTAGAGATAGCAAATTTTATTCTATATTGCACCCATTATCCGATTTACTCATTGTGTACTCATGCAATATCTCAGCAATATGAAGTACTCATTGCTCTAGAATTAGCCATCTTCAACAGATCGCATGTAAAACATACTGAGGCTGTGAAAACTCCTTTCTGCTTTCTCTCTTTTTCTTACATATGCAATGAACACATCTATCTTAAGATTTAAACGCTTTCATAATGGTATCTCACAAGTGGTTTACAACCTTGCTGTAAATGTTAAAACACATATGATGACATTTAAGATCACGCTTTTTCATTAAAATGTTTCTTTATTTTATAACCACACTAAAAAGAAAATGCTTCAATGGACAGGTTATATTTTAAAGTAAAAGCAAACATACTTATTTCAGTGGGCTTACTGTGAGTTAATTAAAGTGAAAATTATGTAAACAGAAGTCAGTATTATAACAGCCGGTATGAAGTTTTAATTTTTCTATTGACCGAGTAACAGATTTAAATGCTAACAGTTTGGAAGATCAAATTAAATGAACACAAACATTTTGTTTAATGACATCAGCAGTCAATGCAGAACATCTGTGTTTTACTTTAAAAGTGATCAGAAAATATTCCTTTGTTTACATTACAGATAATCAGGAGGTTTATATTTCTGTGTTCAATTTAAGATGAAAAAAAGATCATACTACCTTCAGGGCCCAAGGAAGCAATATGTTACAAGTGCAGGATTTCTCCTTTTTTTTTCTGTTTTGTAACCATGGTAAAACAATAGAAATGAACTTTCCCTGAACCTTTCTCCTTTAATGGCCTGGGTCCATGTTGACCCAGCAATGTAAGCTGGAACCTGATACTATCAAACTGACTGCTGCTAGAGCAATCAGATTCAGTAGAAACCATACACAGTACATTATAATACTAATTTCAGCATCCCACAAAGCCAGTGCAAAGGCAAGCTATTAAAGTATTATATTCTATTGTTTAAAAGTGAGATTAATTCAATAGCCTAAATGCACCCAAAAACCATGAACTAAATGGCAGACTGTACAACTATATTGTTATTCTTTTATAATTATAATACTGTACCAAAGTGAAATTGCAGATAAGGTTCTCCCTTCCCCTCTCCCTTCAGAAAAAAGCACTACCGGATGAATTATTAGTAAACAGATGATTTGAGCCATTACAGGTTCATATGATCCTGCATTTGAATGAGGCATGTAATTAAATTATCAGTACTTTGTTCTAAATGCTTGAAAGAAGGAAAGCATGATAACCACATTTTTAAAAGGTAGAGCAACAGAAGAAACTTTTTTTTTTCTTATAGAGGACTACAGGCAACTAATGTATAAAGGCATAATTGATTAATTCTACTAATTAAGATATTTGTTATTCCTGCAATCATAGCTTGATAAATAATGTATTAGATGTGGCACCATTTCCCATCAGTTCTGAAAAGATTGTAATGATGTTTCAGATACACACTGTTACATTTTGGAACCTGAATAGCTCAGTTCTGGACTTAAGTATCCAGGAAAAAAGAAAGTAAAATATGTTTTGAAGTTATGAAGAAGTCAATCTGTAAATAGTGAACGTTTCATTACAACATACTCTGGTAATTGCATGAAAAAAATCATTCACAGGCATTGATTTTTATTTTTTTTTTTAAGTTGTAAGGGGAAATATTAATCTAAACTAGCCCAAATTTTCCAGAAGTAAGTATTCAGTCAAAGTCATTTATGATGTTTCTCTGGAGAACAAGAGATACCCTCCAAAATCTATTCATCCCCTTCTATTTTAAATCACCTGCACTAAGATGACATAAAGAACTTTTGGGATGTGTTTGTGGCTACACTGTACATAGAGGCCTTAGCCACCTAACTATTAGGCAGCTACAGGTCTGACCTTTAACACAGCTACTTCAGAAAGAAGCACACACTAACTTGTATACAATAGCTTAAAGTATAGACTCCTTATCGAGAATGTGAAATACACAGACAGAAAGACTTTCTCAATCCAAGCAGATTATAAATTATAACTCTACTTTGTTACAAAGAAAACTACTCATCATCCTGTGGGCAGGTCAGGATAATAATATTGAGACTGAAGAAGAGACTGAGAGATCTACTAAACTACAAAGAGAAAGAAAAAAAAAAGTAACATTAGTAAGACTATTCATCTGAGAGGAGGATTTCTGGCTACTTGTGATTTTGCTTAGTTTACATTAAAACATCGCTTAAACACAGATTAGCACTCAACTTTTCGCCTTATAGGTGAAAGCCCTTATCATCATGACTCTGACCCACACATTTTTTCTCTTGTCAAAGAAATCCTTCATTCCCTTCCATGTACCTGCATAGCTTCAACAGGCATGGAGAGTGTCCTATCTCAGAGTAAATATGGCCTGTTTGTGGTATTAGTCTTGCTGACCAACCTATAGAATTTTCACAGACACACACCCTTACTGCTACACAATGGGTGCCCCACATCCACTTTGACCATTAAGCTGTTGAAACGGGAGAGCTGAGGGTCTCCACCTCTACCTCTTCACAAAAAGGGTTACTGAGCACTAGAACAGGCTGCCCAGGGAAGTGTCTGAGTTCCCATCCTGAAGGTATTTAAAAGATGTGTAGACGTGGTGATTTAGGGACATGGTTTAATGGTGGACTTGGAACTGCCAGGTTAACGGTAGGTCTTGATGCTCTTAAGGATCTTTTCTAACCTACACCATTTTATGATTCTCATCTTTCTTCTCTTTCCATAACCATGTTTGTAAAGAAAGTGGTGACCACTCCACTTAAGTCTGTGGACACTTAATACACATGCTCTGATCATGTACCACATCCTTCACAGTAATTACATATAGGAATTTAATTTTCTTTGGGTTACAATCAAGTTCAGTGTGTGGCCACTCTGAGCAGAAGAAAAATGCAAACTTTAGCCCAAGAGGGGGTTATATTCACTTAAACTTGATGAAGAATGAGAACATGTTAAAGCTTATGCTGGCTTCCAGCTGCAGCAGCAATCACATCACTGAAAACACTTGTCAAATTAGCCTTAAATTGTTGTGCTTCTCTACTCTGCACATGCGTAGGAATTTTCATCTAATAACGTCACAATATACAAGAGCAATCCTGTATTGCACAAGGTACAACACAAACTACCAAAATGAGACCCAAATTCAGCTGTTTATTACTGCAAAGCAAATGTTAAATGTTAGTATCTTGAGCATACAGGCATACCAGCAGTATCTTCTTTTAGTGGCCTGTTTGCCTGGACATGTCAGACAACAGGCCTTCAGAACAGCTTCTGGCCTAAGTGTATTTGGAAAACATCTAACACACAATGACACCAATATGAATTATTATGTTATGAAAACCACAGATTTTAAATAGGAAGCAAAGATGCTTTATGAAGGAGGGAGGAGTGAGAAGTGATGCTTTATGAAATGCAGCCAATTACTAGGTTGGAAGGCGCCTGTTTCATTGCAGTTTCCCAGCCTTCATCTATACGAGCTCTCTTCCTCTAAGCATGGTTTAGCACTTTCTTCTCCAACTGTCCATTTTTTTCCCTTTTTTCAGAAATTCTAAATTGACTAGACAGATTTTTGACAATCCATTTCTACTACCAACTAGCCAAGTTGAACTTATCCCATCTGATCTGCCTCTTCTGTATTTATCGCTTCTTCAGAAAATGGTAACACATGGCATGATTCTCATCTTTCTCTTTCCATAACCATGTTTGTAAAGAAAGTGGTGACCACTTCCAGTTCCACGAGATGGAGGCAGTGAGCAAAGAGAGAAGGAAAACCGAAATGCTTCCCTTGGAAGCACAAGCTCAAGACAATGAAAGAGCCTCTGTCTTGGAGTATGGAGCAAAGATTGCACAGGAATTTATTAGAGTCTCCACTGCCTGGATTTGGCATGAAAGAAGATTTGCTTGATACCCTTCCAGCATTGTTACTGTGCCACCATTGGCAACAGTGGCCATAAGCCACATTTTCTTTATAATCAAAGGAAAGACTCCCTTCTATTTTTGTGGGAATTGTCTCATACCCGTGGTAGTTCACAGAAGATACAGTCAACCCACCTTTGCAAAAAGTGCTTCTAACTTGCAAGACCAAGTCCATGTCTCTACAACTTAAAAGAAATTAGAGAGAACAGAATTAAGCAACATATGTTTTCTGTTCCTCTGCTAAGGAGGAAAAAAAAAAAAAAAGGTGCCAATTTCATGGTTCTGGGAAAAAAATGGGCTGCATGACAATGGAAGTGGGAGAGACAATAGCAGACTAAAAACCAGCTCTCCAAGCAGAACTTAAAAGCAAAGACCAGTCCTCACACAGAGTAAAAGATGAAGAACCAGAAGAGAAACAGAAAATTTCTTGGCAAAGATACCCCTCAGACCCATAAAATGACAGAAGTTGTAAAGTATCAAGAACTACAGATTCCACTCTTATAGGTGGATTATTCTTCATCTACACGATGCTACAAAGCCTTGTCCACTTCCAGCAGGAAGGTGCTGCTTACTGTTACTTTTTACCAAGCAGAGATCAAATCCTCCTGACAGACTTGCAGAAAGACAGATAATCCCTATGTATCTCTGATTTTCAAAATAGCAGTGAATCGGTAGAGGTGTGTATGCAAATTATTTATTTTATTATAATATTGCTTGAAACTAAACAGAAGTGCATCCCAAAATGCATACTTGCACACTGGGAAGAGTCTATTAATTTTTTTTCCTGTTAAAGGAGAAAATAAATTGCTGCAACATATACAAATTTTGCTAATTATTTTCTTACACTTGGTGTTTATATTCAGAAGTAACTATCTGAACTATCTGAATATTAAAATGATTTTTAATTAGTTTCAATAAACCAAACTGAATAATATATAGGTCTTCAAATTACAAATATGCTCTACCAGATTACATATAGGTCAAAACCAACTAAATGTTTATGCATCTTAGAGTATTTTGAAGACCAGGAAATATGAAAATATGAAAAACAGGGATAAAATATGGAAACAATTATTACTTTATAGAAACAAACAGCTTATTATCCTAATTTAACCTATTACCATATACCAATAAAATATAGTTTGACTAATATTTGTGAGCATGAAGATCTGATTGATAGAAAAATACTAATAGCAGAAAAATACTAACTGAACCAAACAATTTTGACACACCAAAACCTTTTTCTTTTTAGTTTAAGAAAAACTGTGTAACTATATTGTCAATCAAATAACCTAAAATATTAAGTCGTCATTGCCCTTTTAAATCCTTTCGACTAGAATTCCCTAATTGTTCCCTCACTTTATCTCACAGTACCAGTAAGTAAATAAATTAACAAAATGGCTTTTATCGCACAGAATAACCTTTTAACTGAAGGATTATCTCTGGTTTATTTTTCATTTCTTTCTCTGCAGATAGCAGTTCATGCCTCATTGATTAGTTTGCTGAGGTGGTGACCAGAAATGAAAACAAGGTCTCTCAGATATTGCCAAGTCCTGTAAATATGTATAAAAAAAAAAAACAAAAAAGGAAAAAAAGAAAAAAAAAAAGCCACCAAAGCTAATACATGCTACACTTCCAGAATTCAGCTTCTAAACACTGAGAGTCAATGGGCAGGAGAGATTCATTTATTCCAATCAGCCTGTGCGAGGATGCAATTCCACAAACATTTCTAAAATGTCTAAAATGTTTCAAAATGTCTGTTTCAAATCAGGATTTTGTACGTTTTTCTAAAAGAAATTATTTCAAAAAGCTGAAACCCATTTTGAAAATTCAAAAATACTGTGTTCAGTAAAGAGTTAATTTGGGTTTGCTTGTTTTTTTTCTTGTTTTATGTCTTAAAATTTCAATAGAAGAAAATTTCAGTTTTCATGGAAGGTGCTAGATTAATAGCTATGTATGTCAAAGTCCTCTATCCTCATACCTGGTAAGTCCCATTCCTTAACTAAAGGGACCATGATTTCAAGTGTAACAGAAATTCAGCTGTTTTGTTTATTTACACTTCAGCCTCTTTGTCAAGCCTACATCTATCACCAATGGGAATAATAGTTCCTATGATATGTAAAACTGAATTGATCAACATAATTCCCTTTGGATTAAAAAAAAAACAAAAAAACCAAAACCCAAACAAAACGGGGTGGGGGGCGGGGGAAGGAAACAGGGGGAAAAACCAAACAAACGAAAACCCACCACTATGTTATCAATGCTATTGGGCTCAGAACAGAAATACTAAACCCACACACATATACTAAGCATGTATTGGAAGGATCAAGATCTCAGAGAAGAAATAATATGAATTAGGCATTTGCTGATATGTTTCAAAGATGGTAGAACAACCTATACAAACAATCACATAGTTCTGCCATTTGATGCAAGTGAAATTTTACTATCGGCCTCTAGGGAATAAGATATGAGAGTCTTGTGAGGTAGATCACATGGTCATTTCTTAAACGTTAAAATTTCACTGACAAAAATGAAGATAATGCAATGATAATTTTTTCAGACCTCTGTTACCTTAACCTTGCTGTACTCATAAACAGATTAAAAGATAATAATTTGCATACCAGATGTACATGGATTTCTCCAGCATATGAACAACTGATTTCAGACAAGTGATATATGCAGAACAACATTTCAGGTAAAAGAATCTGTCACTATGGCAAGGAACATAATTCATTCATTTTCAACATTGGCACAACATGACAAATCACAAATAGCAGGAAAGCTTTTTTTTAATGTCCTTGAAGAAGGCATCAAGCATTTGTTTTGTTTTAACATTAATTAAGCTAAATCTGATAACGTATTTTAATTACACTGCACAGACTACTGTTCATATGAAGTATCCTACTGGTAAAAATGAAGGCCCTCATTCAAGAAATTGCTTAATCATGTGCATAAATTCCTTTAAATTTAGGACAGAAAATCTCTTTGATTAAAAATAAAACACCAATGTTCTGCCAGTGATTTAAGAGGCCACCTTCACTGTGCAGTGAATCTCAGACCAACAGTACATCCCACAAAACTACCCTCTTCTTATTTAAAAACACAGTCAATGAAAGAACTGGATTACCACATCTCATGCAACTTAGCAGGTTCTTATGAGCTGACGGTAAACACAAAATTCACACGTACATTCATCCATGCACACATAACATCAAACTTTCACTATTATAACATTATGAAATCATAAGGTTCATGAAGATCTACAAAGGCAAATACATTTTTTCCTCTCAAGTTTACGTCTTTAAAATAAATGGAAGTTTAAAATCCTATCAAAAGTGGTTAAGAAATAGCATAATTACTTATTTTTAGATTCTATTATTCCCTTTTCTACCTTAGTAGTACTGAGCAGTTACAGTCCTAGCCTCAGATATGAGAAAAAAATATATTTGTTTCACTGTAAGAAGCAAATCACAACATACTGAATAACAAAAAGACTTCACACAGCACTGGATTTCCTGTATTTTTTTTTACTAAATAAGCATAAACTAATGTTGTCTGACTACACACATTTACACAAACATTTTGAAGTAATATCTAACATATGATAAAATACTGTGGATGTCTACCTTCTTTCTTTGTGCTTTGGTCTACCACATTCTTTCTATTAGAATTTTCTTAGCTATTTTTATTGACCCTATTTGCTATATGAAATGAAATCAATGCATGTCAAATTATTAAAGTTCCTGATGTTTATTCCATCACTCCCACAACACGTCGATATAAGATGCTACTGCATAATCAAAAGAAAGGTCTCTAGATTCTATAGGATTTCAGATTATTACAGATTTCCATTTATTTTCTTCCTTAAAATACCCAAACGCTGTATTAATAACACAGTCAGAACATGTTCACAGAAAAGATGCAAGTGGAGAAACAGTTTTATTTCTATCTTATTAAATGAAGTAATAATTTTCACGGCATCCATCTGCTCAAAACTTAATATCAGAGAGATGGTAACATGGATATGCTCATAAAAGCTCTGGGAACTGATAAAACAGGAAATAAATTTCTTAACTATTTTTAATTTTTAGCCAGCGCTTTCATCAGCCTCTCAATCCATCAAAATCTAAATAGATTTATATTTTAAGGAAATAGAAAAAGTATTAATTTTGAACCCTTAAAATACCACATTGTTTAAGTTTTCCATGTTATGAACTAGATAGTGTCTCTATTTTAATGAATTATGAGTCCTTTGCCTGTTAAGTTGTCCTTGATCTAAAGATTATGCTCCCGCTAAAGGTACATTATACAAATGTCTATATTCAGTCATCTTTTGTCAATGCTTTACTATCCATTTAAAAGATCAAGATCAACATAAAGGTAATAAAATGATACATAATAGCAGACAGTTATGTTCTCTGTACTTTACTTATCAGTTCTAACTAAGATGTCTTTATCAAAAGGTTCATTTTCATGCAGTAGTGAGTTTATATCAATCAGTTATCCCTTACACCTGTCAGAACGTTCCTACACCCAGATAAATGTGACTGTTATCAGATACTGGTAGAAGGATAATGTAAAACTGCTTTATGAAAACTATTCTTTATTACGGCTCCACAGATGTTTCCTGTTATAAATACCGTACATTGTAACAAACAATACTAATGGCATTATGTGAATGAAGAACAAAAGAAGAAAAGTCACCTCAAGATACAGCCCTTCAATGCCAGAAGAAAATTTATCATTGCCCCATCAGCATTTTGTAGTATATATAGAAAGCACCACATATGCAAAGCACCAAATGCATTCTTCATACATTTTTCAAAACAAGAAAGAAAATTTATGAAAAAAGTTCCATTATCATGACCAAATCGATTAAGTGGACCTGAGTGAGCTATATTTTTTATATATATATATTATACCAATAATTCTGAAGCAAAGCTGCCCAGTAACCAAAAGGATCTCTATTTCAAAACTGAGGGCATAACATATGCATATATATTTGTATAGGATGCCGGTTTTAATGTTTCAATTCAATCAGAATAAATCTGCAACTAACCTAAAGGATATTTAATAGGTATTTTCTTCTGCTCATGTGAAAATTTAAGAAATTGCTATAGATACAGGTAAACTTAAGCAGCCATGATCCAACAATACAAACTGAGTATCACAAGGGAATACAAAAAATTAATGCATCTTTAGCCTATGGAAGCCTTAGTACTATTTGATTACAAAACTAAATCTTTTTTGCATTCATTCTGGTACTAAAAGTGGGGTTTTTTTCCAAAACTCTGAAATTAAGCTCTTTCTTCAGAGTAACGATTTGTACCCAAGATTTTATACGAGAGCTGATTGAGTACACTCTGTCCTGTCAACACAGAATTTTAAAAATGAGTCTTTCTATGACATCGTATTTTCATACTGGTTGTGAGGCAATGACTATAAAAGAACAGTGTATAAATCTCATATGAAATTCTTAGTGAGTTAATTAACACAGCAGTAGGTTCAAGGAAGCTTCTGACCCAATATTAGGGAGAGAGAAATTTAGAAAATAGTTAAGTAAACATGAATTAGAAACAGATGAGGTACGCAGTACTACATTTTAAACTTGTGTTCGAGTCCACTGGGTATAGATTGTTTTAAATCTCTTTTGCTCAATTACTGTTTTGTCTGCTTTGAAACAATAGTTACAAGAAGACCAAAATATTTTTTCATATCCCTGCAACTTCATTTCTGTGTATCTGTGAAGAGATCTTTAAGGTTATGTTTCATAACATTTTATAAGGAAAACATAGCAGGTATCCCTATATTGCCTACAGCAGCAGCAGCAGCAGCAGCTTGGTGAGAAAAATTTTGTGTCTTTTGCCAATGGCAGTTGCATAGCAGCTTCCAGCCTCTGCACATCAGTCTGCTCTACAATAAAGCTATAAATTTTCCATTTAAAGTGAATCCCAAAACAAGTGTCAAAAACCGTGTAGGTAAGGCCCTCAGTGACATGATTTAGTGGCGGTCTTGGCAATCCTGGGGTAGTGGTTGGATTTGATGATCTTAAACATCTTTTCCAACCTAGTTGGTTCTATAATTCTATTGTACCATCTAGAAATATCCACAAAGGGTAATACAAGCCACCACGACATTGCAAGACAACAGGTGCCTTAACATTGTCAGTAATGTATTCTGATTTTTAATAATTTTTACTTTCAATTTAGATGGCCAATGAGCAAGCAGATAGACCATGATATCATGAAATTGAAAACATACCAAAACTGGATAGCAAAGGGGCTGGAATTGTTACAACTTTTGATCTTTACATTCCCTCTGCTTTGTTTGAAAGAGGTCAAGAACTTTTTTCTTCTCAGACAGGTACCAGTACCTCTGGGATCTACCAACTATTGCCAGGACTCATGCCTTTCAGAGCTGTTGCCAAGCCTACCAAGTTCTGTATGATGTAGGCAAGTAAAGAACCATTAAAAACACCAAACTGCATGTATAATTACTACATTTTTATTACTCAACAAATGCTTCAAACCTTCTGACCTAAAAGTTCTGCATATGTGCCATACAAAGCTACGTATCAGACCTTCACAAACCTTTCCATTCTATGCAACAACCGACCATGCCAAAAGTGTTGGTCTCCCTTTTAGCCAGCACTTGAAATTCTTACCAATATGGCAGGTTGAAGAGGAGAATTTCTGAAGCATTTTCACAAGATCACGGGCTTTGGTTTTATTATTTGGAATGCAGAACGAATTTTATTTATTTGCGCTTAATGTAATTACAGCTTACTTACATTGCTTTAAATGGTGAAAAAATCAGGATGACTAGCTGCAGGTTTTTTGGTACATGTTTGGATGCTACTATTTCTAATTACATTTTGAACTAATACATGGAATATTCTACATACTGGTAAGGTCTAGTAATTCTATTGACTTGAGTATTCACATTGACTAAATAGCTAGAAGGCTGTAACTACAGCATGAGATACGTGTCTGTAATTGGTGAGCTGCTTAGTTACTGAAGTGCACAAAGACCAGCTCTGGCCTTATCTTCATCGCACACGTGCTTCTAGAGCTTGGAGAGGAGTGAAGGAAAAAAAGAGGGCTCATGAGAAATAATATAATTAGGTTTATTCAGGTTCCCTCAATGTCTCCAACACTGCTTGGGTCTGATACTCAGTTTTGACAATAATAGTAACATAATAGTAGGATTTATAATACAAACACCAGTTGAAGATACTAACCTGGCACTAAATAACAAATTAAAATAATACTGATGATTATATGGCACTGGCACTAGAAGTACGCTCAGGCACCAAAGCACAGATAACTAGGAGAATGAAAGCCCAACTCCAGTATCAGTGAGTTTTTGCCAAAGCCAAAGGAAACAAGTCATCCAACAGTATTTTACCAAAGACATATACAAACAGAGTTATCCACTGAAATGTGTACTGACAGCATAAACCACGTATGAATTAAGTCACCTGCTTCATTTTTTCCTAAACTAAAACTCATACATATGTAAAGACATGGGACACTACGACCTATCTGTGAAAACACATAATCACTGCAAAGCCTTGTCCAAAATTGATGCAATACCTTCCACAATTGATATATAATACCTTCACACTTATTTTAATTTCAGGGTTCTTTTACTATTTCCATTAAAAGCCTCCTTTGATCCACCATCATAGAAACATAAAATAGTTAAGGTTGGAAAGGACCTTAAGATCATCTTGTTCCAACCCCCCCTACCATGGGCAGGGACGCCTCACACAAGACCATGTCACCCAATGCTCTGTCCAACCTGGCCTTGAACTAACAATTGTTCGGATAGATCGACAGTTGTTCAGATAGATTTCAGTTAGAAGCTTAAAATTTAACTGCCATATTAATCCATCTTATCATGGTTTTGTAAATTTTACAAAAACATCTCCCATGTCAGTTATGATCAGATTATTAGGTGGCTTATAACACTTTGACACATACAGCATCACTTACTATAACTTTTCAAAAACCTTTATGTGCAATGCATATGTAGTAGGTTGTCAACATTATTATTGTATGCAAGAACACATTCTGTGTTTGCAATACTATGAAGGCAAAATCAAACGCTAAATCAAACAACTCAGTAGCACTTACCTCTTTAGAGGTGAACATACTGGGGCCTAGAGCAAAAGTAGTCAATCGGATAATGTACGCAAATCAAGACGCGTATTTCAAACTTTTCAAATAATATGTTCCAGTGAATATCACTGCCTATTGCTGCCCATCTAAAAGCTGAGCACATTAAAAAATCGCATAGTTCAACAAAAGTAAATTCAGTTTTTGCTTGCTGTAACATTATTTGGTATACACAAAACTGAAACAAGGACTCACAAGGTGGTTAGAAGTACAGACTTTTTAACTCCACCCATTATAAAGTACCATTACAAAGTACACTTAGAACTTACCAAAACTAAATTTATCATTAAAATAGGGAAGTCAAATAAAAAATTAATTTGAACAGAAATTAGCTGTAAATATGGTGGTTACAGTGTAAAGACAAATACAGGAGGTGGAAGGCAGATTTAATCCTAACTCACAATCATTGAACATTTTAGTCTGAAAGAGACCTCTGGAGCTCTTCTCATCCAAACCCTGTTCAGGGAAAGATCAGTAAGAACAGATTACTCAGGGCCTTGTCTAGGTCAGCTGCCATTATCTTCAGGGTTAGAGAATCCAAAACCACTCTAGGCAATCTGTTCCAGTGTTTAATGATTCTCTTGGTGACTTTACTTTCCCTTCTATCTAGACAGGTCCCTTGTGTTTTTGCAGCTCTCCCCTGAGAAAAGTCAGGCTCTGTCTCCTCTATATCCCCCCTTTAGGTAGCTGAAGACCTCAACAAAATCCTCCCTTTGCCTTCATCTTAACACTGAACAGCCCCAGCTCCCACAGGCCATGCGCTCCAGCTCGCCGACCACCTTGGCGGCCTCCACTGCACTCACTCCACTACATACACATCTCTCTTGTACTGGGGAGCCCAAAACTACACTCAGTACTCCAGATGCAGTCTCTCCAGTGCTGAAGAAGAGAGAACGATTACCTTTCTGGCCATAGTGGCCACACACTTGCTTTCCCACTGTAAGGTGGCCATCTTGACTGAAAGAGCACACTCATGTTGGCCACTGACTTACTTCAGCTAGTTCTCAGGCTTCCTCTCTCTGAAATCAGTAAAACTCCCAGCTAACAAGGTGGAAGTTTAATCCCTGCCTAAAAAAAAAGAAAACAAACAAACAATTAAAAGTTACGTTTCTTCTGAATGGGAAGGGGAAGAGGATGAATTTTGATGTGTGATCTAGAGGCTGAGGGATTTAAGAAGTGTGGAGATCTTTCTGCTCCCTCCAAGCCAAGGACACACACAGCAAAATGATTCTGCTCCTGTGAGACCGAAAAAATTGGTGGTTCCTCACGCAAACCAGAGCGGTGCTTCTTCTCCCCCAGATCCAGTCAGTAAAACCTATCCCGAGTCTAAAACCATCTGGCTTTGCCTATACCAGTAAATAAACCAGATCATTTTATTTCTCTAGTCAAGATGCCAAATGGCACAACACAGCTAAAAACACCTTCTTTCCAAAACCACACCAGGTTAACAATTTGAAGCTTGCACAAAACCCTGCCCCAGTGAGTTCAGCAGTATATACACAGCCATTTAAACTCTGTTTGTGGAATAAACCTAGTCATGTGGAATTGGCACTGTGCTGAGGATGTCAATTCAAATTCATAAATGCTGAAAGCCCAATCGAGATCTGTAAAAATGTCCTTTTTTCAAGGAGATCTTAAAATTACCTCTCACAAACAGAGCAGACATATTGGGACTGATTCTTCTCACAATGTGAAATTCATGCACTGCAGAGAATCCATACATATTTTCACTTAAACAGTTTATTTGTTATAAACTTTGTGCAGGTCTTCTTGGAAAAAACATGCATTGTAGGCAGTGAATTTGATACAAATTGTAGGATACAGCTGAGCTGTGAATTACAGTTTGTTAAATATAATTACAGAGACATTTTATCTCATGAAACTCTATTTGGATCTCATAATTTTGAATTCAAAGACCCTCCCTTATTCTTTCACCTTCATTCATGCTTTTTACTTTTAAAATCAAAACAAGTGTTCATATTTAGCATAGAAAGAGCAAGTAAGATCAGTATACAAGGAATAAAATATATGTGCCACATAACTACAGGCTCCAAAGTTCTTGTGTGAATTTCTACAATTTCCTCAGGAAGAAATATAGGAAGATATATAGATGGATAAATATATATGAAACTCTTTCTATGTGTGTACGTATATAGATATATAGATATAAATCTTCACATAGGAAGAAATTAGAGCTTTCAGTGCCTGAGATACATTATTATTCTTATTTCTCTAGGGCGGTAACTGTTTTTTCTATTTTATATGCATCCACTAATAAAACCAATCTAAGTCTATGTTAACTAACTCAATATACAAGTTGGGACTTTTTTTTTTTCCATTTCTATCACTTGTACTTCACAAATGGAAATCACTAGACAGAATGGAATCTCTAGGCATGTAACAGTAAGCAATCATTCAAAGCTCATTTGTAAAGCCCAATCTAACTGACTTTATAAAAGTCTACGCTGTAAACACAAACCCGTAGCTGAAATAGGTCATGCAGGCTGTGTAACACTGACATTCCTGAACTAAACGTAATTTCTCTAAAGAGCTATACTCACAGAAAATGCATCATCATCTTCCTTCCCCCTTTTTGCTACTTCATTAACTAATAAACTGTTACTACACATAGGTTCATTACTGGACCTGCTTACTGAAGTTCTTCATGGAGCTGAAGGAACTCATACAGCCTTTTGTTGACACAAGTCACCTTTTGAAGTTTGTGAAAAGAAAATGTCAACATTCAGTTAAAATAATTGAAAAAAGATGTCTTCTGATACCTGTCTTTTTGAAACATAAAAGTACTGCAAATTACTTACAGTTCTGAAAAGGACACATATCTAGGTTCCATTTTAGTGGAGGAGAATGAGAGAATAGAAATGAAAGTCACTTTCACTTCTTGCTCTTCTCTTTTTTTTTATTTCAACTGTCCAAAAATATATTTCATCCACAGTCCAATTTGATAGCAATCTTCAATTTTTGGCTAATGGCCAACAAATGTATTCTTTTCCAAGTATGCTGTTCTTCATGCCAGTCCCACTTTCTCTTTTCCTTTCCCCATCAAACAATTTGAGAATTCATCTGCTTGTTAGAATTTTTGAAAGTGCACGGTCAGTTACAAATGCTCTGTGCTTTCTCTTTATATCCCATGCATGTGTCTAAGAATATGCAAGGGCTGCAACACATATTACAGTAACCAAAGAACATCCATACCAGGTGAAACCATAGACCTACCTAACCATGTATCCTGTCTCTTGATGATGACAAGTACCAGTTGCCTAAGGAAGATGTATAGAAAACCATATAGTGATACAGTATAAGGATACATTCCCAGACTTCAGTAATTTGCATCCCACAGATTTTCTGAACCTTGTGCAGTGGTCTTTCACTGTCTTTGATGGATTTTCTTACCTAAAATATAATTACGATTTTCTGAACCTGTATCAGGTTTTGGCACCTACAATGTCCTGTGGCAGTATATCTGGCAACTTATGTACGAATTGTGTGAAGCAGTGATTCAGATGTTTTTGCTAAATCTACCATCTCTAAGTTTCATTTGATGACTTCTAGTTCTCTTATTAGAAGAATGCTCCCTTCCGACCTTTTCGCTCCACTCCCAGCTCTACAGACCTCTGTTACCCTTCCTTGCTCTGTCTGCTTCTCAGCTCCAGTGATGTCTTTTCTAGTAAGACAAATTCTAACATTTAATTTTTTAGTGTGCTATTACTTCCCTTTGTTGTCATATTGTTTACAAAGATACTGAAAAACACAGGCCTTATCACAGCCTAGCATAAGACTTCAGTAGTGATCTTTCTCAGCCAGCAAACAAAACTAAAAATTACCAGTTTGCTACATTTTAACCAGGTATTTTCCGAATGATCCATGGCAGCATAATTTCCATGCAGAGGAACCCTGCTAAAAGCTTTCTGAGAATCCAGGTTTTATTAACTGCGTAGCCTTTTCTTGCATATTCATTAATTCTATTAGAATTTCTATCTACAGAAGCATTCTTGACTCTTCACCAGTATATCATATTTATCTCATGTCCATTAGCACTATTCTTTCTACTTATTTGTGAAGTATAGGTCTGTACTTTTCTAAACACCCTCTAGGACCCTTTTTCAGCATCGTATTTGCCACTGTTCCACCGACACCAACAGAGTTTTATGCAGGAGCTCACAACTTTGTATTAACTGTCCAGCTATTCCATACCTGACTTCAAACCAGAATGCCACCGGGCCTTTGGGATTTGTCTTGTGGATTTGTCCTATACCTTCTTTTACTGACAGTCTTCTGCATCTTTTTATTTATGCTCCTTCCTATGAAGGAGCATTCAGAGGAAGTAAGCTCTGCTGCACTGTGGTGAAGTCCTCTTCTCCCAGAGGTTCTCCATACCTGCCCACAGCTGACTTGAAGAGGTCTGTCTCAGAGATGAGAGTATGTGATCAACTCCTCTATACCTAATCATTAACCAGGAAAGTAATTCTTCCTTACCCTTCTCCATGTCCTTGCTACTATTTCAGTCAAAAGAAACAGCAAGATCACCCCATTTGCCATTACCACAGCCACAGTGTGGACTAAGGCCAAGAAGCGCAGCACCAATGAGATAATGAGGAGGAAGAATCTTGACTATACAAAGTTGGAAAAGGAGTTACTGATAAACTGCTGTAACTGGAAGGAAAAACTATGAGTTTCTGGATTTTCTGAAGTCATTGAATTTCACAGGGAAGATTACAACTGCCAACTGAAATTTTTTAGGGTTTTTTTATTAAGAGAAAACCATTTTCACAGCTGAAGGCTGTAAACACCACCAAAAAAAAGTTCAGATCTTGCCAATGAATGGATGCCACTGCCTTTCCTTTTCTCAAAAAGCAAAAATCACATACAGGAGAATAGAAAACTACCTGAAGGGACTGGTGGCTTGGCCATATAAGCACTACTAAGTGACACTGACAATCTCAGTCAGTGAGATAAGACCGAGGAGACACATCCTGCACAACTTCAATGCCTGCATTTCTAAAATTTGCTCAACTTTCTCTCCCAAGTCAAGCAGATTCTAGCCACATTCTTAGCGGCTAATTTAAAACAGGTGTGAGAGGAACAGGGTAAGTCCCCTTATTCCAAAGACAGCTGGGAATAGCAGGCACTGTTGCAGAACACTTTTATCTTAGAATTCTGCTTGCTAAATGTTATTTACAACCTTCTGTGTTATTTATCATTTTATCTCATTATGTATTGTCTAGAGATGCAATTTTCAAAATGGGGTGGGAACACCTTATTTTAGTGGAATTAGATTTAGCATTTAAAACATTCATATAGCCAATCAAACTTTAATGAACTCTTCTGCAGATACTGTTTATTTTTGGAAAAGTTTTAATAACTTTTCCTGTAATTAAAAATAGCATACAATATCAGAAGGCAGCAGCAATTAAAGGTAATCAAATTTGGGAAATTGTGTAGGAAGTACAAAAAAGATCTGTAGATATTTTGTTAAATGCTTATTATCAGCTGAAGTACTGTTTGCTTCACAAAACAGAACAATGCTTATCGTTAAAACACAAGAACATTTCTACTAAGTTCTTTGCCTGATTTTCTTCTTTCATAAAATGCACTCCATGTGAAACAAGTCTTCAAAAAAACAAGGCCTAAAAAAACCTACTACTCAGGGTGCCTTTGAGGATATTTAATTAAAATCTAATCCTGCATTCATTAAGGCTCACATAAATTAAGCTGTCATTCATAAGATTTATGGATTCTCATTTGCATATTGCATACAATTCATCAATTACTCAAGTATGAAAGGAGCACATTTCCCTTGGAGCTGCATGCTACCCTGCCAA
>NW_009927025.1:0-1488 GCF_000696875.1 Nestor notabilis | reverse complement strand
GGGAAAGAGCAAGACTGTCAGGCATTCACACAAACTTTCTTCCAAATGTCTGCTCCTTGATTAATCTAATTTTCTAGCTATTCCTTACAAGATACAACAACAGCCCTTCTGCAAATTTCTATTATTTCTCCTGTCTTCGTCGTAAAATCTTCTTGTCTTTTAATAATACTTCATGTCTGACTGATTATTATTTGTTTGCTAATGATATGGCATGAATGTTTTCTTTATATAAATGCATAATGCACACATAGCAGTTAAAATAAAATGATTAGTATTTTTAGGTTTTGTTTTTTCTGTTTAACATCACTGATTTGCTTAGCTGAGCTTAATAAAAAACATAAGCAATGAGAAAAAATGCCAAATTATAAATCTATCATTTAAAACAGCCATCAGTATTAAGTCAGAATATTTCTCTTGGAGTATAATGGTAATGTGCACATAATTAAACCATTAAAATTTAACATTAAAATACAATTAAGAAAAGACAACAAATGTTTAATGTGAAAAATCAGCTTATTCACAGCCACTGCAGTGTGTACCTGACTGCACTTCCGAAAGTTGTAAGCAAAGTAGTGATACAGGTAAGTTTGTTTTTGTTGCACATAAAACATTCTGTGTTGATTCAATTGTCTTCTCTAGGGAGATAATCTTAATTTCAGTGGCATGACTAAGAAGTAGCAGTCTTTGCTCACCCAGTCTCTGGATACCTTCCAACATGCATGTGATCAGGTGCTGAATTTAATGCATAACACTCATTCATGTCTGGGAGCTTCTAAATTAAAATATATGAATGTATCAGCACTGTCTAAAATTACTCTTAAGACTCTCTCTAAATTTACTGGCTCATTTTATATTGTTAACGACCTAGTAAAGTAGCATAAAAATACCAAAATAAAGTTGATATTTTCTCCAAGAAATGTTGTTTAACAAATAAAAGGATGATAAGCCATGAAACAGTAAAAATCCAACATAAAACATTTCTGAACTGTTTAGAAAATACATGTAACACTTAGTATTGCTACCTCCCAGACCAAGTGAACAGAATATTTTTTTTTTTAAATTCCAGTAAAGAAAGTATTGGGGCCTTTAAATACATGTAATATAAACCAAAGAATTTCAGAGCAGATGGTGAGTAAATTAGAAATAAATACTTCAAATATTAGTGATCTAAGGTTTTATTGTTCAAATGTGTTCAGCACCAAGTCTAGCTTAAAAGTCGTATGTTGCCTCTTGCCACAGAGGGACTGTTGAACATTTGGACTGGATTACTGAGTGGCAAACAAATATTTTTTCTCTTCTCTCCTCCCCCAAATCTGTTTAAAAATGAAGAGAGATTTCATTCTAAACATAATTGCTAACATAATCCCATGCGAATAAAGTTAACTAACCCTGGAAAAATAAACAGATGACTAACTTTAATCAGAAAAATGAAGTCATCATTATGCTTGGTTTATAAAATAGATTTCCATTGTCAAAGATAACATAATG
>NW_009927024.1:0-6260 GCF_000696875.1 Nestor notabilis | reverse complement strand
AACCCTAACTATTCTATGATTCTATGAATTCAGAAAGAAAACTGGATTTCCTGTGATATCTGGGTGTCTGGGCTCTGGTTGAACTCTCAGTGAAATCCATAGGATTAGCAAGCCCTGGTTGTCAGCCTTATATCACAGGTTTTTACAGCTGGGACTTCACAACAGTTTGTATGGGCTGTTCAGCACAGGCAGTACAGTCACCAGGAAATTGAAAATTACAGATAGTTAAGTAGTTGAATGGAAGTCAGTTTTCCCTGCCGGATTTTGGGGTCTGTGTAAGGTCCTTAAAATTACATTCATGTCATACGGCTGATTCCACGAGGTCTCAGGCTATCCTCTCCTCAGACTAATCACAGCTGGGTTGTGGCCAAAACATCTAGTGAAAACTCAAGCACTACAAGATGGAGTGGTCATCAAACAAACCAGAGCTTTCCTTTCAGCCACCCTCCTGCCTGGGTAAGGTTTCAGCCTTGAAGGACCATAGCACTGGGGAAAGCAGATCCTCAAAGAAACAGTCCTTAGCATGTGTGCTCAACGAAATGGTATTTCTCTGGACATATTTCTGTGGTATCTCCCAGCACCAGCTCTGATGATTAATTCTGCCTGCAGGTTGCAATTTCTTCTTTGCAATTTCTGTTCTTCACCTCCTGTCCTATCCTAACTTTGTGTTGTTTTATTGTGAGTAGAGGCTCTTCTTCACATGACTGAGCACAGCCACATAAGACAGGACCTGCCAGCACATTTTCTCACCTTTTCAAAGGTGGACTAACCAGTGTAACCGATTCAATTGCCATCTGAGTCAGCTAACAATTGCCTGGCTGAATGGGATATATGATTGAGAAATAATGAATAGTTTTTAATTTTCAAAAAATCGATAATTTGTTTTCTTGTAAAAATATTGTGAGTTATCCCTGGTTTTTTGTTGTCGTCTGACCACTGTCAGAAACCTGTAGGAAATACCTACATGCTAAGAAACTACTTCAACTGAGGAAGAGATATAGAAACATTTATATTTGAAATAAACTTCACAACTTAAAGACCTGTTGTTAGTCATTATTTTTGTGTAATTCTTCACCCTCTTATTTTTGTTTTCAGAAACCTTAATATGATTTCAGCATGACTGCAAAACCTCAAAACTGCATTTTTGTTTTTCTAGAACAAAAAACTTTTGCCAGTACTCATCTATCTCCATTTATCTAAAAATGTTTTGTACGGAGAATTCTGAGTCACTATGAACTGTGGCATAATAAAGCTCTTCTAAGTTTCTTTTGAAAAGTGGCTGGAAGTTGTAACTTTCTGAGAATAAATTCACTATTGTATTCTGCATAACTTCAGCTCCAGTCCCAGACTCAGTTGTCCATCCATGCTCAGAGTTGAGTTTTCCCTTGAACTAAAGTCAAGAGAGTTCAAACAGATCAGACTCCAGGTCACAAAACAGACTTGCAGAGTATCTGCTTGGGGAAGGCTCTTTATTCAAGTAGAGCTAAGTCAACAAAGGCCACAAACCACCCTGCGGAACATCTGCACATCAACACAACAGCAACTGGGACTGCCACCCAACCCTTGTCAGTAGAGGATTCATGCACCCAGCTCTTGAAATACTCCCCAAACAAGCAAAATGTAAAATGTCTGTTTGAAAAGACTAGAAACCACAACATCTTATTTTTGGAAAAAACCCCAGGAGTTACATGTTGTCTTTTTTTCACTATAGTACAACTGTTTTACACAAAGAAAGCACAAAAAAGTAGAATGCTGGGGTTTGTAATTTAATTGCCAGTATGTGTGCAACCATATTTTAAAATATTCTGGATTTTTCAGGCAGGTAAATTCATAATGTGAATACTATATTAATATTGTAGAATATGATCCTGCAAAAGAGTTATGCATGTATTAAACTTTATATATACAATGAGCCCCATTGAATTCAGGAGCTGGCTTGAAAGAGTACTGCAAAATGATACAGTTCCAAAAATAATGAACTGCATTATTCATTACATACAAAAGAAAATAGCACAGTATATACATATGTATGTCTGCTTACATTTTTATTATAGACAAGAGCACTGGTTAAGTTTGCTTAATATTTTTTAATATAATACATTAGTTTCAGTTGCTTATGTCTTTGCCAAGCTGTAATTATTTAGCTGAAATTTTCCAGGCTCGATGTTTGCCTCAGATGAATTTTTTTTTTTAAACTTTCAACAAAAGCAGTTTCTGTCCTTCCAAAAGAAAAAAAAAAAAAGTTAGGGAAACAGGTTATTTGCCTGTGTTAAAAAAAATAAAATCAAAAGCCTTTTCTTTACTGGGAAGCTTGAATGCCTTGATATGCTGAAGCAAGAATAGGAAGTATGGTAAGATGAAGAGAAAGGGTAAAATGCGAAGGTTTCACTAGTATCCAGGATATAGTTGTTACTTTGATTGAAAATCCACTTCCCAAAATCTGTATTTTTCACACAATAAAATACGTCAGAGGCCATTAGATCTGTCACCAAATGTTCTGTCTGTACTGACCATGCTCACCCCTTTGGATGTGGCTGCTAAAGTACGTCTCTTACAGACAGTGTTTTCTGTAGCTGCCAACTGTGTAGTTCAAGAAATGGAGACTTATTCTGTGCAGCAAAAGATTACAACAGTTCTCAAGACTGTGTTTGTTTGGTAGAAAATCAGATTTAATTGTGTTTTTTATTAAATTCAAGAATATTTCAATAATATCAAGGCTGCTGGCTCAGGAATAACATAAATCTTACAGTAGGAGATTAAATTTTGCATCTAAAACTGTCTGTCATTCTGAGTTTGACTGAGATGGCCAATGTTAAGTGCCTGATGGCATCTGAAATGCTGGAGGGTATCTGAGACATCCTCATGGGGCTGGCACAAATGCCACAGGCAGACCTGAGGCCAAGGCAGGCAATGCAAGAGTGCTTTGAATGGCTCTGGCCATCCACGTTCTGTGACTGAAAGCAACCCACAGCATCACAATTCTTCACAACACATGAATTGGAAGAGCTGAAGAAAAGGGTTTGCTTGGAAAAGTTTCATGAGAAGAGATTAAGTAAGAGCTAAAGTTTTCAGTACAGAGAAGTGAAGCCTGAAGGTGTTGTACCATGGTACCTTAAACTGATGTAATTCTCAGCTACCATATGCCTGTCCTTTTTTCTATATATCTATATTTCTCTCTCTGTCTTTCTATTCCACCTACATGGCCCCTCCCTCTCCTCTGCACCACCACTAACACATGTGCAGTTAGGTGGTGAGTGAGTATAGGGAGCTGCTGCAGCAGGAAAGCAACACAGCATTCAAAGTAATTAAGCTTCCAAGGACCTGCACTTTGAAAGATGTAATGTAAATGAAACTGGGGGGGGGGAAACATGGGAGAGGTAAAAGAACTATTTAATCTAAAAGAAAATGTTGATGTGACAAAAAAATAGCTCTAAGCAATCATGGAGAAATGTAATCTAGAAACTACAAAAGAGTTTCTAAGCATTACCGCCTTGTATTCTAAAATAACTTTCCAGCAGCAGTAATGAGAAAACAATCCTAAATAATGGAGCTTGACCAATTTAATAAAGGGATTACATGATGTGGTGGCCTGTGGTACCACACCACTGGAATTACTGCATTTCTCTATTCTACTCCTTCAGAACTGTCTTTCAAAACCAAACTCCCTGTTCACAAAAGCAGTATGCAATGGTGAGCACCAGCATGATCTGTCAATGCCCTCCAGAGGATGCAAGAACCCATGTGGGCTCTGTATAATATGGACCTTAATCTGCTACCAGGTATGGTTGGAACAGTTGCCTGTAAACAGTTTGTAACCCAGGGTATGAGGCTCTCGTGTACTGAGAAAGTCACAGACTACTGTGCATGTTCTATTTATGCTCTCCTTGCAGTTACCACTCAAATGCCATGCGACTACTGCTAATGATGCAGGAGAACCCTTACAGCATCACATAGAAATGTAAAAGCTAGACAACCACCACGTTATTGTTGCTTTTTCAGCCCTAAATTGAGGTCTTGTCCTTGTGTGCAACTTTTAATTACATGAGCTCCATTTATTTTTACCATAGGCTTGTAAAAAGGATCATTTAAAAACATGCTGCTAATACACTATATATGCCCTCACTTACATGCAAGGTGGAAGTAGTTACTACCTACGAAACTTGTTCCAAGACGTTTTTCAGGCTGACACGAAGGTAACTCTCTACTCCAGTTCCTCATTTCACTGCATGCTACAGTTCATGCATTCCCTTAGGACACAATTTTTATTTTTAGAGAAGCCTCTATTTGCTGACTGTTGTGAAAGGAACACTCAGGAGATGCGATTAGCAGTCACTTGTTTCAGTAAACATTGAATGTAACATATGCCTCTCAAGTAATGTGTATCCAAACATACAATTTACAAATAATTAACATCATGTTAATTAGTCACATTAATTTATGCCACTTTGTGGAATTATTTCCTCAGAGTCTTTAGGAATGCTGCCAGCAGTTTGAGCCAAAGAGTGTGAAAATTTGCTTGAAGTAACTGTTGTGACTGGCTGTGACACACAGCTTGAACAACAAGTGACTAGGGGCCATAAAGACTGATTGAAGATCAGGAAGCCGTCGAGGTGGATTGATGCTGACACCGCACGGTGAGGGCAGGAGGTGGGGAGTGAGTGCTCCCCGTGCATGGCTCATGCACGCAGACATGTCTCCTCACATCCTGCCCCACGCCTCCCTCACAAACCACGTGCAGGAGGTGATGGGCAATATCCTGACAAATTTTTGTAATTACTGTGGGTTATTTCAGATGACGAATCTTAGGAAAAAAAGCTGTTGAAACCAAACATAACTTCAGAACTGATAAATGCCAAAATTAAGCTTCTCAAAAACAAAAGAGAAGCCATTTGGAATATTGGCACAATCTCAAAAGAATCAGGCATGGCTATTCTTAAATGTGTGAGGATGGAGCTACTAAACACAGCTGTACATTTCAGTAATACAATATGAAATGTGCCTTGTATAGAAGAAGAAAAAAGAGTGGCTGTCTAAGAATTGGGATGGTGAAGCCAAACACAGTAAGAAACAAAAGAAGCTATCTGCAGTCATTTATGTTTTGCAATCAATAGTTCTGCTTTCATAAGTAATGATATATTAAAACTATATAACATTTGTCTTGGGATTGCAACTGTTCAATTTTTAGGAAAAATAAACTGACTCCAGACAACTCACAGGGCACGGAATAGCATCACCACTTTCTCTTAATGCAGCTCCTGATAGAATTCCAAATTACGGTGATATTAGAAACACCTCAGCTTGCACTATATATTCATTACATTTCTACTGAAGAAGAAAGGCAGACTGAAAAAGCAGGTCGAATGATACATACACACAGCATTCTAGAAAGGCCACACTACAACTGATAACTAGATACCCAGAGAGGCAGGCAGGTATACAGATGATAATGCAAAAACCAACAGGCTCTGAGAAATGTGTTAAGAATCTCTTTTTTTTTTAATCCTTCTTGTGCCAAGGACCATAAGCCATGATATTAATGTAAATTGACTTATGCAGCCCCCAAAAAAAAAACATTGTTGGCCCAGACTTGGGGTTTCAGTGCAGGGAAAATCCCCATTGGTGCCTGTCTTGCCTTACTGCACCACAAGGACCTTTGCTCTCCCTCAGACAGACGCAATACTTCAGTGAATGACTTTAGGTGCTGGGAAATACAGATTTTCTTCTGCTGTTCTTTTTTAAACTCTTCAGAGGTGCCCACTGGGACTTGAAACAGGAATAACGATGAATGGTAGGGACCTGATCTGTTGCCCACCGAAATCACTGGACAAATTCCACTTTTCAAATGACCCATATTTCAGACTGCACTTCTGCATAGTACTTGTATATATGACCATATTAGCAAGCCACTGCCTCTGCTTCTTAATAAGCTCTAGGAAGAGCTACAGATAAGAGCACCATATACAGTGCACATTAAATGCCATCTCAGATAAAGAGGACACATAAAGGTTTGAAGCTCTTTATCACCTTTTATACACTTGTCCCACATACAGCTATAGACAAAGGTATCAACACACATACCACTGCACATAGTCTAAGATTATTTTCTCCAGTCCATCAAAGATGCTTTCCTGGAATATTGGAATCATTGTAGGTTATATAGCATAGACAGTTGAGCTAGCTATTGAAATAAATAAATGAGTAAACAAATACTATATGATGCACCTATTTTATACATATATATACACATATATAAAATATAT